>NW_024582380.1:3113799-3116074 GCF_018398535.1 Haplochromis burtoni
GTGTGTGTGTGTGTGAAGAGGGTGGGGCGTGGTGGGGGTGAGCAGAAATGAAGCCGTAATTCAGGGCTATTGAACCCCCTGCCACTGGCGGCATCGATCGCCAGGCAGCGGTTATGAGATCACACCTGAGCACTGGAGACTGCAGAGGGGAGGGAAGGACGGGGGGGAGCTGTGTGGGCAGGGGTGGGGGGAGACGAGGGAAGGGGGAGACGAAGGAGTAAGGAGCGAGGAGGAGAGAGAGAGAAACAGAAGGTTGTGATATGATCAGCTCCTTACCTGCTGTCTGAGGGCCTGTTAAGGTGTTAACATCAAGCCTCAGAGCCAATTACCTAACCCTGCAAGTACACTACCCACTCACCTCCTCACACTCACAGTGTTGTGACACAGAAGGAGAAGAAGACAGGGCAACTGGACGCTGGCTGTTGTTCTCCCCTCCTCCTGCTCTGTGTTTCCAGGACAACTCCACTCTTCTGACCTCTCAATTATCCCTGATCCCCCCCCCCCTCCCCACTCGACCTTCTACTCTTTGCACCCCAAACATCCATCCGAAACCCCCCCCCCCATTCACCCCACCCCTTCGTACACACTCCCCCTGCGGCTCTGTGGGTTATTATAGTGAAATATGAAGCGATGTGGATTCTAGGCTTCATGAAATTTCCATGAGCATTGATCTGATCTGATGTGGGTGATTGCTAGGTGAATCCCTCCAGTCCAGAGCTGTTGCTCATCTATTCATTTATTTATGGCAGTTATGTTTTACTGGCTTTGATTTGCTCTTCTGGAGAGCGACAGCTAAGGATTATAAATATACCTGAATAGGAGAGTGTGCTTGGAATCCTGGAGGGCAGCAGCGCACCACTCCTCTTTCCAACTTGGAAAGTTGTTTTTTCTTTTTTTTTTCTTCTTCTAGCATTAATTCTTGGTGTAAAATGTGAGATATTGAGCACGGATATAAGGGCATAAAAAAATAAGACAATCCCCAAAGAGGCACAGGCAGATAGTTAGTGATGTGCGTTGTCCCCCACATACTCGTCTTCTGGTTTATGGTCCTTGAAAACGAGCAGAGACAATATCACTTCCTCTCTCAATTACCAAAATTGTCTCTTTATTTGTAATAGGGGTATCTATGTATGTCTTGGGTTTTTATGCTATTGTTCACTCGAGGCTCATTTGGCACATTGTGGGGAACTGATAAAAAATTCATCATAAAACAAAAGCCTCTGAGACGAAAGAGAGGATGTTGTCGGAACAATCCCTTCCTCAGACTGAAGGCCTAATCCAGGGCAAATCCTCCTTAAAGCTTTAGAGAGATCAGAGAATAGGGAAGTAATGTCAAATATTTGTCCTCGGAAATAATTCATACTTTATTTGTTGCATGTGATCGCCTCATTGTTTTGGCTTATTTTATCAGCAAACCAGCTGGCCCTGTAATGTGTGTCATTCTCTGTAAGCTGAGCCAGCCTCTGGCATCTCTACTTCGACTTTTCCATCTCTTTGCTGTCTTTGCTTCTAGCTATTCACCTTTCCTTTCATTCACTCTTATGGATCGCTGGAACACTCCACTGGGAGAGCTGTCCAAATACATTTGTGTTGCCAAAACAGAGCATCACCCATCCTCGCTCCCGCACGCTGTTTTTTTCGGTCCGTGTGTTTGAGCGGGCGGGCTCAGGAGGAGCCGTGGTGAAGTCACTGGAGGTCCAGCAGGACAGCTTGTACTCATAGCCTCTAGGGGCCTTTTTTCTGGGGGCCGCCTAGTCAGCCTGGCTGCTCAGATGTGAGGCGAGCAGGGCATCAGCCCCCAGGAAACGTCCAAGCTGCGACCCACAGGGGAAACAGACGGATGGCACAGACGCATACAGGCGATTCTCACGTGTAATGGCGCCTTTTCTTTTTCTTCCATACAAGCGCACATTTACTGTTTCAAACTCTGTCCGGAAGCAGCGTCTTAAAGGCTGTAGCGCAGGAAAGTTGTCAAGACTGTGCCCTGACTCCCCGAGGCAGCCCGCAAAGACAGGAGAGGGAGAGACAGTACATTAGGAATGAATTATGTGGAGAGAGCACTTATCCAACAATCCTCCTCTGAAGTGTTTGTACTATAAGCCTCAGATCTTCATTGTATTTATTCTAATGTTTAAATATTCATGGTAAACCTTCTCATATTCAATTACCGAAGCACGACCACAGCATGCAGAGAGTGCTTTCTCCCTGCTGCCTGGATGATCTGACTGTGTGTGTGTGTGTGTGTGTGTGTGTGTGTGTGTGTGTGTGTGTGTGT
>NW_024582380.1:3116094-3118299 GCF_018398535.1 Haplochromis burtoni
GTGCGCGCATGTGTGTGTTTAGCTTGTTCCCTGGAGCGATCAAGCCTTTGTTATATTGGAACCAAGCTCTGTAATTGCTTATATTAGTCGCTGATCAACGCAAGACCACAGGACACACACACACATTCACTTTCCCTGATTCCTGACAGTCTTTTTATTAACCACCAAAGCGGGCGACAGAGAGAGATTCATTACATCACAGGCAAACAAAGACACACACCAGACCTAATAGAGAAAACCCACATTTTTCAGCGTGGTTAGTTTAATGTTGAAATATTCATGGATTCAGTTATGTCTGCTGTCACTTGCTTCTCCCGCCGTACCTTCTCTGGTGCTTTTGAACATTAGGTGTATTCGTCATTAAGGATCAAGCTGTAAATGTTTTTTTTCTCTCTCTGCCTGCTTCCCTCCACTTCCTGCTCAGCGCTGAACGAGCCAACCATAGACTACGGCTTCCAGAGGTTACAGAAGGTCATTCCCAGACACCCTGGAGATCAAGAGAGATTACCTAAGGTACAGTGCCTCTGCTCCTCTCATGTGTCTGCTCACACTAGTTGCCAAGCACAATAAATTCACAAGAATCTGTCTTGGTAACACTGGTACAAAGATGTATTGAAAACCTCTTGAGTTTCATAGTACGTAGGATATACATGGCACAAGGACAGCATGACCTCTTAGACAGAGGAACAAACCATGCGCTATAGACAGTAGACCATACATGACACTATGCACTATGCACATAAACATTTAACCACATGTTCATGGTCATTTTCTGTTCAAACAAACACTTTATTTGTGCAATGAATGCACAAGCGACTCTATTCATCCTTCCACTGAGTATAAGGTCATTTGGACTGGCAAAGTGGGAAGAGGAAAGGGGATAGATGGAGAGAGGAAAAGAGAGGGAGAGAGAGAGAGAGAGAGAGGAAAGGAGGTTGAGGGGAGAGAGAGAGGAAGAGAGAGGCAGAAGCAGGTTAGGTGATCCATCATAGCTGTCCAGTCTTACCTCCTGCTGGGTCAGTGGATCGAAGTCAACCCCGGGTGGACTTTATTACTTCCAACACACACACTTATCCACAATGCAGCACACACACACAGAAATGCACACAGACTTCTCTATGCCTTCATGTGCACGCACACACACACTCAGTGGAGGGAAGTCACCACCAGGCAGAGATGGAGAGCACAGGTAGATGCAGAAGGAAGATAGAGAAATCACTTGTCCTCACTGTGTGTCATGTCTGGTGGATACAAGACTTGTCCCGGTGAGTTCTGGTCTTTAGCCTATCAACCCCCCGTATCTCTCCAAATATCTTTGTATCCATCCATCTCTTTTCCTCTCCTCCTCTTTCTCCCTCGCTTGGCGGTGTCTCTTTCACTTCTAAATGAACAGCGGTAGCTGGCAGGCCTGGTTGTTCATTTCAGCTCTATTGATTTGTGCCTTTATTGAGGTAATAACAGTTTGTTGACCACGCTTCTCTCTCAACTGTTGGCCTCAATCATTAGAGAGGGGCAGGAGAGGGGCATATGCTGGCAACTTCTTGAGCTACAAATGTCCATTCAAAGCTACCTTGGCACAAGCCTCTGTGTGGCTGTTCTTTGGTGGGTCTTTAAACTAGATTCAACTGACTGGGACTATAACATATTCCAATATATTGGCACTTTGACGAACCCGCCCCACCCCCAATACACATACACACATACACCGTGCAGAGAATAGGCAGGATATATGCCAACCCCTGTTCTATCTCTGTATGTTGCGATAATGATCCAGTGATCCAGCTGAAAACAGCCCCATACTGTGCTGTAGAATAGTCAGGCAGTCAGACTGAGCGGGGACTGCTGGGTAGCCAGACTGCAGGGTGTTTAGCTAAGGCTGCGGTGTGGCTGGGGGTCTGGGGCTGGCTAATGAGTGACCGCCCTGCCAGACGAGGCCAGGCTCTGCTCTGGATCAGGTTCCCCTTCCTGTTGACGTCTCTGTGGGCCTGACTTTACGGGAAGAGACCCTGCGCCCAGGAAATGGTCTCCCCTTACAGCAGCAGGGCTAGGGAGGCAGCATGGCGCTAACCACATTTATCTGTTTATCAGAATGACTCTGGAGCGCTGCCTAATCGCGTTTAGCTACTGGACAGATCCCTTCGCTAACGAGAGACTGATAGGTACAGACAGGGCACAGGAGCATGAGAGAGTGATTAAAGGGGGGGG
>NW_024582380.1:3119284-3134366 GCF_018398535.1 Haplochromis burtoni
CACACACACACACACACACACATATATATATAAAGACTGCCTGGAGTCACACACTCATACACTCAGGGAGGAAAAAAGAATAGAGACAGAGAGAGGAGGGAAAGGGTTGTAAGCGGTGGAAAATGAGTGCGGAGAAGCTGCGTTAGGATAAATGTTTGATGTGGGAAATTCCACTCGGCGGTTTTCACCTGAGCAATGATGTTCTACATTTATCACACAAAGTGGATACAGGGCTATTCACTCGGATCATTACCAGGGTTAATACAGGGCAGGAGACGGGTGTGTCCCGGCTGACGAGGAGAGTTGTATAGCCGTCAACCTGATGATATGTTGTGTTAAATGAGATTGATGCGTGATCATGTGCGGCGGGTTCGTGATCCATCAGCGACAGAGGAGAGAGAGAGAGAGTGAGAAGATGTGGAAGATAGTTGACTGATAGAGAGATATAGGCTCATGTTTTATTCACAGATAACAGTATCTTCCCTCTGCTCTCCCAAACTGCCCAGCTAGTAACAAAGTGCTGGGATGGGCCCATTTCTCTTCCTCTCCCTTCCTCTGTCTACCCCTTTCCTCTCCCTCACACTCTCTCTGTTCTGCATTCACAGCATAATGCAAGGAGTGAAATGTAATAAAAGTGACTGAACTCTTTGAGCCGCCACACTTGTGATCAATCCCCCTTCCTCTGTCTGCGCTTGATTGCAGGAGGTGATTTTAAAGAGAGCGGCAGATCTGGTGGAGGCCTTGTACGGGATGCCTCACAATAACCAGGTAAACTCTCTCTTACACACACACACAGACAAAAACACAAACAGCAATATCTCTTATTAGACATTATTATTTGTTTGTGGTTCGGGCCAAGTGGCAGCATCAAAGGCGCTTATCTCTGCTGGCGATGTAGCACCCTGCCGTGTTCGCGCAAGATCTGGGACCCACAAACATGCACGCTAGACTATGTTAGAGCTTTTTATCAATGCAGAGGGTGGAGATGAGATTAGAGGGAATGCAGAAGGCAGTTGAAGAGGAGGAGTGGCATTAAGGCTCGAGTCTGAAGGAGGAAGAATGGAAACCCAAAACAGGGAGGAAGAGGCAGGCTAAAGATCTGATGTGTCTGTTTAATGAGCCTTTCCTCCATTTACTGAACCAATCCCACCACTCCCAGCGACAACTGATAAAAACCACTCAGCTCTGCTAGATTTACATGTGCAGTATCTTGAGTGGAGATCTAGCATTCTTATCAGGCTATAAAGCCAACATCAAGGGTATATTTTCCCTCTTCTCTTCTCTTTTCTTCTCTGTTACTGACCACCACTCTTTTTTTTTTTTTGTTCCTTCCTCATCGTCAGGAGATGATTCTGAAACGAGCAGCGGATATCGCGGAGGCCCTCTATACAACAGTCCCAAGAGGGCACAACCAGCTAGCCAGTCTTGGCAGCAGCTCTGTTCATGCTGGCATGATGGCAGTAAACTCTTTCACCGGGTCAGAGGTGGCACAAACAGCCAATCAGGGTGAGCAAACACACCAGGAAACAATTCTGGCCTATTGTCATGGGAAAAGGAAAAAATGTTTATTTGCTGTTGTCCATTTAGGGATGACAGCAGGGGGGGGGCAACTGGCATTTTATTTTTCATGTGGGAAATTTAGAGATAGTGATTTAAGAGCATGGAGCAAATAAGAAAGTGTGAAAAAGGAGGACAGGAGGAGGAGAGGTGACAGTAAGAAACGGGGAAAACTTGAAAGAAAGATGGTGAGAGAGTGAAGAATGGAGAAAAAGAAAGCCGTGGATGGAGTACGATGGAGAAATATGAGTGGGTCCTAGGGGTGTGTATATTAGACTGGGGTCGGCCCCTGTCTGACAGAGAGAGATGTGGGTGCAGTCAGTGGTGATTCATCACATGTATCGGGGGAACCAGAGGAGAGTGGATGGACCAGCCTCTGGATGCATCTCAATAATTCCAATGAGCTTCCTCTGCCCTTCATTTTCATCCGGAAACATTTTTAACCTATCGTTTGTTTCACCCTCATATTAGATGAAAATGTAAACTTAATCAGGGAGGAGCAGAGTGATGAAGAAGTGAGACAATACTTGTGATGAGTAGCCTTTGTTACACTAGAGCAGGGGTGTCAAACATAAAGCCCGGGAGTCAGAATCACCTCAGTAAAATCCGTTTTGACATCCCCACACTAGAGAGTGGAAATTCCAGATGTTCAGTTCCAGCCATTTTTCCCCCACCAATGTTATCATGTTGTATATTGTATAGATATTGTGTAGGCTCACTTTGTGTCTTCAAAGCAGCTCTGACCCATGGGTGCCCTGTAGTGTCTGGTACTGGGATGTTGGCAGTTTGTGATGTGGAGTGATGCATCTGTGTATGAGGGATGTTCCTGAATCCTGTAGAGTTTGAAGGCCGGGTGAACAGATTGGGCACCATTCATGTGCAGGCAGGGCACACCGTCGTGCAGGGCAATGTGCAGGTGGGCGTTACCACGTCACATGAATGGCAGTACCCGAGGCTTCACAGCAAAACACTGCAGTGAAACAATGATTTTCACTTTGCCCGTCAGCGGTTTTAGTGTTGTAGCTGATCAGTGTGTATTTATAGTCTTCCATTTTACATTGTTCTCCTTCTGTTCACTGCCCCTGTAAAGCATGAAAGGTCCTGTCAGAAATACTAGCTTCATTCTTTGTAAATTACAAGAGAGCCGCCAAGGCCTTTTACCGTTAATTGCCTTATCAATATATCTAATTCTGAAGAGGAGCCAGCAGGGTGATAGTCCTCTTGTTTCAGGCGTTGGGGGGGGGGGGTGCGCGGCTAGATCCCTCTCATATCATTCTTCCTCCACTCTGTTCATTACTTTTTTTTCTCTCCCATATGCTGTCTAAGATTTTTCTAAGAAAAAGCAAAACATTTCTTCTGGCTTGTAATGCTATGTCCATTAGTATGAAAAAAGGAGCATTTGGCAGCAGCTGCATGTAGGCTTTCTTGTTTTGGTATGTCTGCCATCTGCTATACCTCTAACACTCTCCATCCCCCTTTCTTTCTCTGTCTTTAGGTTTCAGTAGGAGTACAAGCAGTGTGTCCCCTCATGGTTATGTCCCCAGCTCTACTCCCCAGCAGAGTAGCTACAGCTCTGTCTCCACTAGCATGAATGGCTACGCTAACTCTGGCATGGCAACCTTGGGCACCTCGCCCAACTTCCTCAATGGATCTGCAGGCAACTCGCCTTATGCTAGTGAGTAAATACAGTGCATACTAGAGCTGAAAGTTTGGGTGGGGATCAGCATTTTGTAAATGACAGAAGACATCTCTGAGAGGAACTGAGAAGCACGGCAGGAAACAAGAATCGACACGACAGGAGAAAGTATTTCAGTTCAGCTGGCTCATCTGTTTCTTTAAGAGCAGAGTCAAACACAAATCCCCGCTTTATTGGCCAGGGGAGGAGATCACCTAGCACGTCCCAACACCTCCTCGACACACACGCGCACACACACACACACACACCACCTCTGCTCACACACACTCACCCTCTACATTAAAGACTCTTGATTAAATCAATAAACTAATTGCTAGAGAAGCAATTCCATTTCAGCTCTTTGATTCCTGGGTGTTAACAAGTATTTTAACAGGCTCATCGGCCCCACACAGACACTTTCAATCAATGGCCCCTCGGCCTGCCTTTGTAGGTCCAATTTTCATTAATTGATTAGTTAGGCCCCTTCATAAATGGATTATGACTTTATTGCAAGGATTTGTCAGGAAGAGCCATAAAAGCTAAGTGTTGGATAATAACAACAATAAAGGCAGAGGCAGATATCACAGGGCAGGTGAAATACGGCTCAGCTGATTGTAAAATCACTGAAGGGGGAAATGCTCTTAGTGTATTAGCAGACAAAAGACAAACCCAGGAGAAGTGGATGGATGGGATGATGTCAGAGGACATGATTTGGATTGTGAAGAGTTGGGTCATTTGGCTGTGTGTGCCTCTCATGAGGGTGAATTACAGTGGCCACAGTAAATCCAGCTAACGGCTATCTTGTACAAAGCTTTTGATTTCATTTCAGAAGCACTGAGAAGCTCTTTTAGATATGAATATGTTCAAAAAGTTTCTCTATCATGCATTTGAAATCTTCAATCCACCGTTCCAGAGGGGATGTCCCAAAAGTACAAATCCACATCTAGCCCTTAAATTACATGACATATGGTTAACAACTGTTTAGAGTGCTTTTAAGGTGGTGAATGATGCCTAATGTGCAGTTAAAATGCAAAGAGCCAGTGGGCAAGCATATTGCTTATGTATTCTAATTTTTTAAACCTTGTTGGTTAAAACCTCTAGCATAAATATCTGTGATAAAGTAGATGTGTGGGAGCTTTGTTTGTAAGTTGCCCTGAAAACAAATTACAGGTTACAGTACCTAAAGTTGCTGAGGAGATGTTTATCATCCCCTGAGCACAGGATGAGTCATCAAAACAGATTGATCAGAAGGGGGGAAAAACGACCTCAGGCCATTTTCAGCATTTTCCAACTAAACACATTTTTGTGTAAGATATGGAAAATCTCTTTGCCAAATAATTGCTTAACAGCACAACAGGTAGCAAAACAAGTCTGAGCCAGTTGATCTGAAAACAACATGTCACCCCTCCTGCCATCATCCATTGACCAGTCCCCTTCTGTTCGTCCCATCTGCCTGTCCTCTGCCCTCGGCCCTCTCTCTAACCCCCTTTCTGCCATCGTCGTCCCTTCCTGTCCTTCTTCCCTGACATACACCTATGACGCCCCTTCCTAAAACACCCTCTCCTACCCGTCTCTCTCTCTTTCCCTCAGTCGTCCCGTCCAGCCCGACGATGGCGTCGTCGACCAGCCTGCCCTCCAACTGCAGCAGCTCCTCTGGCATCTTCTCCTTCTCTCCAGCTAACATGGTGTCTGCAGCCGTCAAGCAGAAGAGCGCATTTGCCCCCGTTGTCCGACCCCAGAATTCCCCTCCTCCCACGTGCACCAGCGCTAATGCTAACAGCCTGCAAGGTAAGCCGCTAAGTAGCCTCACGCTAACTTGCTGATGAATTTGAAATTTGCAGTATGAGCACAGTAAAAAGTTTTAGTAAAAATATTTGCTAGGAATTGTTCACCCTCAAGCTTTAATCCTGCTTTTCCTCACCTCCTATGATAACGTCTCACTTTTACTCCTTCGATTTTCCTTTTTCTTCCTCCACTCCTTTTTTCCCCCCCTTTCTTGGCCCTCCCTCCACTCTCCTTCCTCACCGTAGATCAGTCTTTTGTGGACTCTAGCAAGTACTCATCAGCCAGCTCTCTGCAGGGCCTGGCCTTCTCCTGAAGTATGTTACTCCGCACTTTCATTTTTCTCTTTCTCTGTTTTGGCTTTCCACTCCACGCTATCCCAGACCGCTCATTTGCACCATCCTGCCCTGCCCTTCCTTCTCGTTTCTGTTTTTATTTGTCACTCTTGACTTGTCAGATAGTCATCATGCTACCCCATATGTGTTATATTTCCTGTTTTCACTTCCTGCTTCCTGCCCGTCCTCTAGTTGGTGCGTCTGCGGGGGGAGGGTGTGAAGGGAGGTCGTTATGCCACCACGGGTCACTCTGTTCTCTCATTTCCATCGAATGCGGCACGGGGTCTGTTCGTCTGGGCAGGATGTTGTATGGTGCTGAGATCCTGAGAGAGAGAAATGATGGATGGGAATCTTTATCAGAGCCCCAAGCTAAGCACTTCCTCACTTCCTTCGTCGGCGTTGATGAGCTCTGACCACTGTGACCTAAGGGCCAATGGCCACTATGCTCTGATCACACTGACACGCGCGCACACACACACACACACATGCACACACCATTCTGTTAATCCCAACAAGTGGGAGACACTTAGGAAATAACCTGGGAATTAGTGGATTGAAGAGTGGGGGAAATCAATAAGGAGCCAATATGTTATATGAAAAATTTCTATCTGTGATGGTTTCTGTGTAAGAAAAAAAAACAGGATAGAGGGAAGGAGTGATGGGGGGAGGTGGCTTGTGGGGAGGCGGAGGTGCAAGAGTTGGTGCTATAGGGAGGTAAAGATGTGAGTATATCTCATGGATTTCATTTCCATGTTTGAGCCTAATTTTCATCACCTCTGTCATTCCACATCAGTTCATACTCTCCCCACCCTCTCGTTTGAGTCATTCTCCATAATGCACATAATAGGCTTGCACCATGTAGCTGTTAACAATTAACAGCGGCAGCTCTTGCATGAAGCTGTTTAGGAGGCCTGTGAGAAGCTGAACAATGTTGTCGATGCGCGGCCAAGTCAGCGGCAGCGGCGGAGGGAAATGTTTTGATTCCTGGGGCCTCGGAATGAAGAGATAATGAGGGAGAGTCGTCTTTGTTCGCCAGATGCTGGAGCACATTGCTGTTATGTGACTGTTGTGATGACAGATGAAACCCAGCAATCACATGACTGACCTTTCTCTCTCTTTCTTTACCCCTCAATCTCCCATTCACTCCTTCTACCTCCCCCTCTTTTCCCACAAAGCAGCGATTCCCGGGATGATCGTTCCACCCATGTAGAGGATCTGGGATAGCTGGAGATTTGGGAATGTTGAGAGGAAAAAAAAGACAGTAGCGGAGTCTGGTGAGTCTCTGTTATGCTGCAGAGCTAAAGTGAAGGAAGTCAAGATAAAGACGCAGGACTCTGTTAAACTCAGGCCTTTCCATTGGGATTTCATCTGAAGGCGATAGGAGAGAAAGAAAAAGGGGACAATATGAACCTTTTGTGATGTTATTTCCCTCTTGGTTGAAATAGTGTAGCTTCTCTGACACCATGTTGGATGGAGTGTATAGAGACTGATAGTTTGCCCACAGTGTGACACTGACCTCATGAAAAGAGCATTTATTTATCTTTGTGTTTATGCCTGTAAGGTTTGGGTTTGATTACTGGAGGCCCCCACGCCGCCTTGCAATCCATAACTCGCACAAACAACAGCGAAGTGTTGGTTTGGCCATGAAGTTTACAATAACTTCAGTCACAAACAAAGGAGCTTTCCTTACCGTTTCCGCCTCTCTAAAACCGCAGAGCGACACAGTGGCCAAATGGAGAAGGAAAAAAAAAGTTCAGCAACACAGAAAAAAATAGAAAATCAACCATTGATTTTGCTGCTAATTTTCCAATAAATCTTAAAAATTGTCTAGCAAAACTGCCCCAAGCTGTTTAAACATCACGCCTTGCTTTTATTTTATTTTATTTTATTTTTTTAAATCTCTCTCTCTCTCATTTTGGTTGGTTTGTTTGAATTTTAATAAAACTGTGAGGATAGAGCTGTTTGCAATATGCTTTTTCTGCTTGACATGTGAAGACAAGGTGACGATGAGAATTTAGCCAAAACTGACGAGGTTTTTAGTGAAGACTTGAAAAGCCAGAGGATGTGTGTGCGTCCAGCCAGCACTGTAACTGAAGGAGCCTAGCAAATATCAAATTAGAATAAATGCGTGATATATGTGATATATTTTTGTATATATAAAAAAAATGTTCATTTTGGGGTTTTTTTCACTTCTTTACTCTTTTTTTTTGCGATAGCTCTAGTTTGAAATGTAAACATTAAATGTCTTAAGGCAGCTTCTCAGTACAGAAGATAGATTTACTGCGTCTTGTCAATATCTCATTTGCTAAACATGAGAAACATGGGTTTGGATACAAAAAGGGGATCCCTGTAAAATACCCTATAAATAATGTATTTATCCCTTGTATTTGTACATTGACTCTCACCCTCGTTTAGTTGTGTTGTGTAAGTTTAATACAGTAAGTGAACACTTTTCGCAGTGTTTCGTTTCATTATTTGCTGTTGTCTCTCACTATTTAAATGTGACTTTTTTTTAATCTTTGTTCCTTTTTGTTTTTTGTATGTTGTTTTGCATCAGTATGCCATGCTTCTGTTTGTTGATTCAAAACATGCCATTGTCTATTTTTGTATTATTTGTAAGTTAATAAAAAAATCTTTTTTTTTTCCTTATGAAAATGTTTATTGTACGGCAAAAAAAGTAGCATCCTATTCAGAGTATTTCGTTGAAGTAGATTTTTTAAGAATATAAACACACATTAATATATACTGTAAATCTATATCTTTTTGTTTGAACTCTGAGGCTTTCAGATTGATACTGTTCTTGAACTGATAATATGCATGGGTTCTTCTCTTGAGTGACTCTTTCTTTATGTGTGTGGAAAACCAAGAGAACAAACAAATTGCTCTGTTTTTCTTTCTTTGTGTTCCTCTTTTTTGCCTCCCTCCTCTTCCTCCTCCTCCTCTGTTCTTCCCTATGTTATTTATGCCTGCTTACATACTGTATCTATATACTCTTTCTTTTATTTCTGTCACTGTAATCTTTACCAGCAGTCTAGATGCCTTAACAATGCAAACCCATTCTTCATTCAATCATGTGTACAGTTTTTCTACCCTCACCACAATTGTCTGTTGCCACAGAGGAATTCATGAGAACTTGGGGACAAAGCACAAACCCACTCTGTTTGGTGGTAAAGCCAGACTAGAATACAAAGAGCCATAATTCAACAATCACACACACACACACACACCCCGATGTACTATAATACTGCAGCAATGGCACGCTTTGAAGGACAAGTCGGAGCGGCCTTTCTCAGCTGTGCTTCCTGCACGTTCGGAGAAACACTTTTTGTAGCAATTATGTAGCTTTTTTTTAATGATTTTGGCAGCATGATAGTAACATTTCTCATCAACCACAGGATCACAACAGTACGACAACACATGGCTGTTTTTATTGTAGTACAGAGGGGCGCACAGTGAAGACAAGCGCTGCCACAGCACAATTTTAATCTCTACACAGAGTTGTAGGTCTGACTCCAGTATCCGACAGTCAACCCAGCCCCCAGTCCTTCACCGTCTGTATTGGCCTTTGGACAATACAGCTTCATTTCAAGCTAAACAAGACTAAAAAGAACATGTGATGAACCACAAAAGGGAGCTCCTTGGCCCATCAGACATTTCTGTAGTCTTTTTTTTTCTTTTTTTTTCGTGTCTGTCGTGTGTCTTCAAGCTGTTGCTGGACAGAGAATAGGGCTTTTTCTCTCTCTGCTTTTTCTTTTCTAGAGCCTGGTTTTGTTAAGGGGGTAGAAAGGACCGTTTTAACAGAGGCGCCTGCTGACAGACGAGTGTTTTTCAGGCACTTGTGTGCCTGTGCCGGTCTGGGCCAGGGCGGGAGGGGCCGCAGCATATCTGTTTCAAATGAACTACAGAGGTCTGTTGTCATACAATGGCATCTTTGTAAGCAAAAGTTCCATCCCAAATATGAGTATCAGTAATGGGTGACAAAGTTTTTGTATTTAGGTAACAAACAACAAAAAAAGAAGAAGATGCAAACCAAATAGCTGGTGTCTATTTTTTCCTCTGTTTGTCTTTGACTGCAAATACACTGAACAGCTCTATGATATAAGGGAAGAAAAAAAAATCTACTGTATAGATTGTTATTGTTTTTGATGAAAATTGAGCTGTAAGATAACTTTTGGAATCTCACAATGTTGAATTAAAGTTACCTCTTGTCTGTGACTTTGTCAGGTGTCCTTTTATTTCAAAATATGCCTCATTCCTGATTTATTTTATGTTACCGGTTTTCTCTGGGCTTTTTTTTTTTCACTGAAAATGTCTTCTCCAATTAGCTGACAGGCAGCTGACTAAGAATAGAGGAGGAACGGCTACGGCTTATTCCACAGGTCAGAAACAGGCCTGCATCCTTTCCCCTGCTCGGCTCCTTTCTCTAATGAATCTAATTCATTAATGCATTACTGATGGCATGGTGAACATGGTTAGCCTGACAAGTTTCCTCCTAAACATATTAGTTAATGATGATTCCAAGGTTATTAATTGCAAAGGCACCAGCCCACCATAATTGAGTCATCATTTGCATACCCGGTCATCAGCAGAAAATTAATTTCTTTTTTATTTTTTGCATATCTAATTTAGAAGGCTGCGATTGGATTAGCTCGTGAAAACAGCAGAACACCAGGATTCTGCTGACCTCAAAGTATTCCAGGGTCTCCTCGGTAACTGGAGGCTTCCGCAACACCAAGGGGCGGTGAGGGGGGAAAGCAAGACGACCTGGAAGTACTGATGAAATAAGGGCTCGTAAACACTGCATGTGCTTGTGTGTGTTTGCCTCCCTAATTGCCTAAAGGTTCATAACAACACACAGTCTTTTTTTCCTCTCTCTACTAAGTCTAATAACAGAGTTGATAGTTTGCTGACAAACAGTAAAGTGGGTGGCGGCGTGCATGATTTAGCAGTAAGAGGTGGGATATTGAATTATGGAGGTTGCACACTTAGTCCCGAGGAAAATGAGTCCTGGAGCCTAATGTTTTTGATTAGCAAGCCGAGCACCAATGCTGCGTTGCACCGAGGGATTCGGCTTCCCCTAAATGTAGCTTGCAGTGCAGCACATATACACACCTACACACACTGAAACACGCACACACTCATAAATCATAAATACACATAGACAAAAGGTGAACGCATTTTGCTCTTTATTTCCAGCTGCTTTTCAGGCCCCAGATAGACTGGTCAGTGTGGGAGGAGGACAATAGGAGTGGGAGGCCGAGGGCAGCATGGAGCCAGCAGACCTCAGCCCTCTGGAGACGTAACATTAAAGACGCTATTCCTGGAGAACTACTCCACTGGATAGAGCCGGCAGAGCCCTCGCACATCAAGAGAGGTGCTGTTCAGGAGCTTCTGTGCTACTAGTACCCTAATGAAATATATTAATGCACACATTCCTCGCTCTCCTACTCCACCTCCTTCTTTTTTCTCATTCTCTTCCCTGCATGGACACATGAAGGGAGGAAGAGCGGAGAGATGTATTTGAAAGAAAAACAGGAGTCCCCATGGGGATCTCGGATAAAGAAGAGGAAAGGAAAGAAATGGAAAGGAGAGAGGATGTGAGTGTGTGTGTAGGGGGATATTCAGAATGGAGGCAAGGCTTAGACAGCGAACAAAACACAAGGAGAGGAGGGATGAATATTAATAATATTCTGTGTTGGAAAATAGTCACAATGGACATCATTGAAAGACGCAGAGAGGCAACGGGAAGCGAGAGCCATCCCCGGCCTTACTTACTGAGCGTGTGCGCACCTTCCCGCATGCGCACGAACACGCCTGCCATATTTGAGCACACCTCGAACAAGTGTGTACTCACAGTCGGGTTTTGCGCGCCCGCTTGCGAGGGTGTGTGGTCGTTTCCCACAGTAATTATCCCGATGACTGTGGGTGTCTGTCTATGATCTGTGTGGTACCTGTCAGAGGGAGCCCAGCAGAGCCCGTGCTTTATATTCCCTGTAATTGCTGCTGCTAATTTACTGTGCGTTGGCCTAATGAGTAGGGAGGTGAGGGGCTGGGGTATGTAATGGATGTTAGAGAGATAGAGATAGAGAGATGGATTTCACCACTGGCGGCACACAGAGAGGGAAGAGGGGAGGAGGCCGGCGAACTGTGTGTGTTAAGCAAGCATGTAGAACACTTATCTTTATTGTTCTACTAAAATGGAAAAAAAACCAAAACAAAAAGCAAAAAAAACAAAACAAAAGATAAGCTATTTGCCCCTCCAACACCACCACCACCCTCCTCCTCCTGCTCTCCCTCTTTCTCCCCCCTCCAGCCTCCCCTCCTCAGCTGACGGTACAGTGGCGACTACAGCGAGCGCATTAGACGAGCTTTTTGTTATGTTGATTAATGATAAAAGCAAATCCATAAATAATATAGATTATTTATTCCATTTATTCACATGCTAATTAGAGCTAGAAACAGATACCTCAGAGAGATGGCCCCTTTTTTTTTTGTACACCCCCCTCATCTGTTCCGGTGCAGTCAGATAGCTAGACCAGCTGACATTCACCCACACGCATAGACAGTCACACGTTAATGTCATTCACACTTTGAAGCACCAATGGTATCTTGTGATGGGGACACGTCCACCCTTCATTTCTCCCTAATGAGGTCATGATAGAGGCCAGCGGTTTCGGCACGCCGCACACACCCCTCTGTTTTTCCAGGCGCACACATTCGGCAAGCGCTGGATTGACAGGGTCGTCTTTGATTGATGCACCGCGGTTCTTCCACATGTTCTACAGCTCACTCATTTAATTATGTTTCCTAAGCATCATTAAGTACCATTATATTCTATCATATTGTAATGAGAGAGGTGGCCAGTCACAGGACAAGCTAATTGGTGATTAATGTTGTGTATCAGTGAGAGACGAACGCAAGATTGGCCGTTTAATGACAAAACACTGTATTTAAGTGCTGAATGTGTAAAAAAACACAAACAGAGAGGGGAAATTAGAGAGAGTGTGATTGAAATCAAAACAGATATGGCCTCTTAGAGGTCTAATCTCTCACCTTTCCCTTCACACACACTCAAACACACACCTCCCTCCCTTCCCTCCTACCTTAAACACACACAAACTTCCTGCATTATTCTGAATTGTTCACCTCTTAGCTGCATTAAGGACACTTACTCAGGTAATGCTGGAGCCTGTCTCTGCAGACATAACTTACCTGCTCCTTGAGATTAACCGCTAACTCAGCATTGATGCACTGGCTGCATCACAGGTACACACACACACACACACCCAGCACACAGATACAAACATCCTCATCTGGTATTGATACGCCGCGCGGCTGTAGGTGTTTCCATTTAAGGTCAGTCGATTGCCTTAAGTATGTAATGTTAGGAGGGGGGTCCGTAAACATGTCAAATTAGCAGTAATGAATGACCAGGCACTGGCAGGGGGAACTGTCAGGGTGCACGGCCAGGACAATACATTACCCTGAGTTATCCTAGTCTGTCCTCATTGTAACACACCCACAGTGACTGAGCAGACACGGGGTGTAAACTAGTGGGACCCATTCAGCGGTCACACACTCCACTTTAATGGTCCGTGTGGCTGATTGGTGCCCAGGAGATGAAAAAGACTCGAAACAAGAAGTAGACACGTCACCAGAGCACGGAAAGTTCAGG
This sequence comes from Haplochromis burtoni, assembly GCF_018398535.1. Taxonomy (NCBI): domain Eukaryota; kingdom Metazoa; phylum Chordata; class Actinopteri; order Cichliformes; family Cichlidae; genus Haplochromis; species Haplochromis burtoni. Next base: position 3,132,309 of record NW_024582380.1, read on the forward strand.
GTAAAATATTCTCAAAGCAAAGTTTAAAGATTGATGGACACAACCAGGAAGGTAGAAGGGGGAAAAAATGCATGAAAATAGATAGAGAGATAGATAGAGGACTAAGCTAGAGGGAGAGAAAACAAACTGTGGTATTTATTTTTTCTTCTCAGTGTTGAAACAGGAAAAGGACCTCTGGTTTAATAAACCATGAATCCTTTCACAGAGGGTTTGTATGTTATTCTTCGGAGGAACAGATACGTGAGGAGGAGAGGAGAGCGAAAGAGAAGCAGGGAGCAGCAGGGGGGGAAAAAGAGAAAAAAAAAGATGCTCTGCAGCCATATGAAATTTGCTCTCCCCACTTTACCAACACACACACTTATACATCCACTCTTCAGCCCACTTCCAGGCTGTATGTTAGTTTTGGGTAAGAAGTGTGGGATGAGGAGGGAGGGATACACATCCTTTCCCCCTCCTCCTCCTCGGACTGGAACTGAAGAAGCATAAATGAGAAGTAGAAGATATACTTTCCATCTGTAAACACTCAAATTCCTCTCTCTTCTTCCTCTCTGCATTGTGAAAACGACCTTCTAACATATCCTGTCCACACGGAAAATCATCTGTTCACCACAGCAAAGCGCTCGCATCAGTATGTGGCACATACGCACAACGAGACTGTCCACTTTAATTTCTGAGCTTGTCCCAACTATATGCACAGTACTGTGGCAATGGTGATAAATAAACATGTACACAAGCGTGAACCTACTGTTTCTGTATGTTGTCTCCTCACCTCCCACACTCCTCTCCACGTCTTCTCTCTCTCTCTCCCTCCCCTTCCTGTAACAAAGGTTACATTGATCATGTTTCTAAAAGAGTCTCTGTATTTCCACATGGCCCAGCCTCTGATATGTTTTTCTTGGCAGGTCCGACTTCTACTTTTGTCATTCACTCAGCATATTTTAACAAATTAGAAACATTAGAAACCGGGATCGCGGCAATGTTTTGGTTTGGTTTCGAAACTCTTACAGTCCCCACAATTATATTTCAAAACACGGCCGAATTGTTTGACAGCCTGAGCGGAATAAAACCCCTAAAACAACTTATTCATTAGAAACACATGCTCTCGCAATTACAGCTTAGCATTATGTTAATGTGTGTTTGCACTGGTTCATTTGTTGTCGTGTGAAAGGCTACGTCGCCAGAGTGCGAGCTCGGGTTCGAATGTGTGCCTGCTTACACGCGCGTGCCCTCTTGCGCGATTGCATGCCGCATGTGTGTGCGTGCGCGTGTTTAAGGGACAAAGGGACACAGTGCTCCACATAACAGCATTACAGATGGCTGTTGTGAGTGGTTGTGACAGTGAAAGCGAGTGAGTTCCCACTCCATACAGATGTACTCTGAGTGACCTTACAAACACAGTGGAACTAAAACAGGCCCCCTACCTCTCGCTCTCACTCTGGCACACACTGTCAATTCTCACTCAGCCCTTGCGGGGCACTAAAAGTTGTTTCCTGAGCCAGGAATACATCAAGGGCCAAGAATATATAAGCAGGGAGCAGGAGAGATGCATAGCTAGGGTCCAGGAAAGCATAACTTGGACTAAGTAAATATTGGACTGAAGGATTAGTAGCTTTTGCCACCTATAAAAGCAAGGCTGCTATGCCAGGGGAAGTTAACGACCACACGCTCTGACTTTACCGTGGATTGTTTTACCAAGGAGCTGCTGTGGACAAAGAGGACATTTCGACAAGATCACGTTATGGAGGAAAAGAGGAAAACGAGAAATGACTTCAACAATTGCCCCCTTCCTTTCACTGACTTTGAGACAATTCAAAAACGACTCAAGTCAGGAGAGAGGTGATCTTTATGTTTCACTTTGTGAAAAGCCCAGGCCCACCACTGTTGCTGCTACTTTTAATTTACTTTTGGATCCTCCTCTCAAGTAAGAGAAAAATGCTTAACTATTTCTAATATCTCGAAATTGTATAGCAATGTTATTTGCAATGATTACAACAGGTATACGTAAAAGTTAAAATGATGCTTTTCCATTTTTAATGTGTGTTCAGAGGTCTTGTGGAA
>NW_024582380.1:3134386-3145564 GCF_018398535.1 Haplochromis burtoni
AAAAAAAAGTTTTTATTTTAGAAAAGTCTTTCCAACTTTACCAAAGAGTGCAACTCCCTGTTTCAAACATTAGACAACTCCATTATTTATTTTGGTGTTTTAAAATCTTGCTCTTTAATCTTTGCTGTCTTTGCTGCAAGGAGAGAAAGTGGTGAAAATAAAAGCTAAGATAGCAAGCTATTTTGTTTTGCATCTAAACGGTCTGTTCATAGTAGAGTTTGAGGGGTCATGCAAACTGAGCGAGTTTTCCAGAAGAAAGAGCAAAATGAAAAGGCGCTGGGAGATGTTCCCAAAACACGGAAGAAACCAGAGACGACGAGTGAGTGTTAACCGATCTGAATGTAGCCTCAAGGTGCTAGCTAAATCTGGTAAGCAGCCTTCTTTCTACACATCCCCTGATTTTTGATCTTTTCATTTTCACATTTGAGAAGCTTGGGAATTTATCAAAGTTTAAGCAGCTCTGTCAAAAAATACCAAATGATATATATATATATATATATATATATCATTTGGTATTTTTTGACAGAGCTGCTTAAACTTTGATAAATTCCCAAGCTTCTCAAATGTGAAAATGAAAAGATCAAAAATCAGGGGATGTGTAGAAAGAAGGCTGCTTACCAGATTTAGCTAGCACCTTGAGGCTACATTCAGATCGGTTAACACTCACTCGTCGTCTCTGGTTTCTTCCGTGTTTTGGGAACATCTCCCAGCGCCTTTTCATTTTGCTCTTTCTTCTGGAAAACTCGCTCAGTTTGCATGACCCCTCAAACTCTACTATGAACAGACCGTTTAGATGCAAAACAAAATAGCTTGCTATCTTAGCTTTTATTTTCACCACTTTCTCTCCTTGCAGCAAAGACAGCAAAGATTAAAGAGCAAGATTTTAAAACACCAAAATAAATAATGGAGTTGTCTAATGTTTGAAACAGGGAGTTGCACTCTTTGGTAAAGTTGGAAAGACTTTTCTAAAATAAAAACTTTTTTTTTAAAGAAAGAAAAAAATGCAGCTACCACTAAAATATTAAAACAAACAGTTATCCTGAGACATGGACAAACAGCACTGGTATCAGGTACTATGACCAACTTTAAAACTTGTTTTTTTAAGATAGAAAATTTATTTTGCTTACCCAGACTGCACCCTCCATCACCATAATGTCAGCGTTACAGAATAAAGCACAGCGCAGCAACTTGCTGTATATATGTACTGTGTGGGTTGAGGTAGCCACTATGTAGCGGAGACGTGTGTTTGTTCACTGGGAAGAGGTCATTTAGCTTTGCCTATGTTCTACCTCTTTGTGTGACCCACATAGCGAGAGATTCGGTAGTGCTAATGTAGCTTGCTTGTTGGCAAGAAGTCAAGGCTGCGTTGCTTGCCTCCGCTTTTCTGACCCCACCCAGGATGCAATGGGGTAGCTTGGAGATTGTTTGGGGCATGAGTAGTGTAGGTGGATAACGTAATGCCAAAAACTATGGCGTTATTTTTGTGCCACTATTCTGAGCGCACGTAAAAAAAGTTTGCAGGTGTAAGTGTTGCAGTTTGAGGAGAAATTTATTTTGAGCGAAGAAAAGCTGAATTTGAGTGGACAAAATTCATTCCTGCGTGCAGAAAATGTATTTCAGTGTTCGCTATTATCCATACACACACACAATAGCAGCCCCTCTCGTTTAGTTTTTATATTTGCGCTCGCTCGCAATGTGTTGCTCGGGCTCTCAACATTTCTGCCCGTGCACGCTCAACTCTTTCTGTACACCGTTATTAGAAGTTTACACAGCACCACTCTCGCATGAAAATACCTTAAAAGTTTATTTTGTGACCCAGACAGAGTAATATTTCAAACTCCGCCACTCTGTGTTCCTCCGCCACTGCCTCGTTTGAGTTTTGGACGAAATGGATTCTGGGATATTGCATTTCGTCATTTCGAGCTGATTGGAAACCAAAACAGCCAATCAGATATTTTTGCATCCAAGTCTGTGATTGGCTGGTTTTGTGGCACAAATATAACGGTGTATACAAAGAGTTGAGCGCGCACGGGCACAGCTTTTCTTCACTCAAAATAAATTTCTCATCAAAATGCAACACTTACACCTGCAAACCTTTTTTTTGGATAGATCCAATTGATGGATAGATCATTTTTTTAATATAGAGCAGGCGTTTGTGTTAGCCTATGTATTAAATTTTAGCATATAAATATCGAAGTATATATTTCCTTATTTGTTCACTATTTATTCTATTTAGTAGGAGATAGAAATGCTTGATACATTTTAAAACATACAATAGACCACAGTTTGGGCGAGATACAAGTGCGTCTTATGAACATTGCTTGGAGTGCAGTAGGATGTGGCTAAAGCAGCGGTAAACTACATCGATGCTACATCTTTTCAGCGAGAAAACAAAGTTCATGCTACTTAATGTCAGATCATTAAGACAGAGAACAACCAGTGATTAGTGACGTTACCCTGATGTCTTACTGCTGAGAACGCTACATTAATGCTAGAGTCGCTGTGTGTGTGGGTCACCCAGAGACAGTTGGACCATAGAGCACTGCTAAGCAAACAAGAAACGACCTCTTCTCAATTGGTAAGCACATATTTCTGCTCATAGCGGCTACCACTATCCACACAGCAGTTATATCTCAGCATTACATCACTCTGCTGTCTGGGTAGTGTACCTTTATCAGTTAAATCTCTTCACACATCACTGATCCCCTTGATTACACCTTGTAGATTTTTTTTTTTTGGGGGGGGGGGGGGGGGGAATGGGCTTTTTCACACCGGAAAAGTCACTATCACGATGTTTCACCAAAATCGTTTCACGTATGTCTTAAGTTAGGTGTTCCTAGCCTTAACACAGCTTTTTTAACAGCGCAAGGGAATTTCAACATAACACTCCTAAACATACTATGAGCAGTGATGTGCTTTAACTTTGTAATGCTCATACCTTGTAAAATCATGTTAAAACAGAGGTTTATCTTCCAATTTACACACAGTGTAAAAATTCCAGCAAGAGTTTGAGCTGTAACATGAGAAAGCAAGAAATCAGATTAGACTTCAGAAAAAGAATTGTTGATGCCCTCCAAGCAGGAGATGGATGTACAAAGTTATCGCAGCAAGTGTCAAGAACTGGAGTGAGAAGCCACACAGTATTCTGTACTGTGTGGCTTCTTACTTCTCACTCCTCACTCAAACCTGAGGTAGGAAGTGAAAGATTTCAAAGACTGTGGAACAAAAGCTAGTGAGGGATATATCTAAAGACTCCATAACAAGTGCCAAGGCACTAGTGAATGACTTAGCCAAGCTGGGAACTGTCTCAAAGAAGGCAATTACTAGAAGCGTGCATACCAATGCTCTGAGAGGTTGCACCCTAATAAATATTTTAACTTTTGCAGAAAAGACACTTTCAGGCCGATTGAAGTATGCTAAAGACAACCTGGAGAATGATTATGGATGCTGGAATTGTGTCCTCTGGTCAGATGAGACAAAACTACAACTTTTTGTGCCACAGAGTTGCTGCTTATGTTTGGAAAAAGAAGGGAGAGACGTACAACCCAAAAACACCATCCCCACCGTGGAACACGGTGGTGGGAGTATTATGCTGTGGGGATGCTTCTGTCCATCTGGAACTGGAAATCTTAACAAGGTGGAAGGAATCATGACGGAGAAGGATGTGTGAAGTTTTTTAAAGAAAAACTCAAGCAGGCAGTAGAAAAACTTGTTGATCTCAGTGCTGCAAAAAAAATTGAAAACTGGTAAGTATCTATTGGAAAGGGCATAAGAGAGAACCCATCAGAATTCTTAAGTTAAGGTTTGCTTTGTGTATTGTCCTTGCATATTTTGTTTATATTTATTTGGTTACTCATTCTTGTCTCTTATTCTAGTGCCAGGAGTACTTGCATCCATCTGATGTTCTTTTTATCTAATTGTCTTCTCCGTGTATATAAGTTTTTTCCCCCATGTCCTCTGTGAGATCATCTAATCTTTCCATGTACTTGCCCCTGTTTTGTCTCCTGGTTTTTGCCTCTGCTTGCTCTTTTTGGTTTTGCTTGCCAAATGAAACTGATCAACCATGTCCCTTTACATGTGCTTTTATTTCATACAAATTGCAAATTCTAACCTAGTCTGTAGAATCGTGCATTTGAGTGCACCCTGCTTGTCATCACTGGCTGAAAATTAGTTGACAGCTACTTCCCTTGTGCTACATAATCAAAATGGTGATCATGCAGCATATGGAGCACTGCATATTTGGAAACAATTAGCACTCCATACTGAACCATCATGGATCTCATATTGTTCTAGGAGTGCAATGAAAAATGTCTGTTACAATTATGATTAGTCATGGCATATGGCTAAATACACTCAAGGGCCATTTAATGTGTATCTTCTTGAAGACTCTCCCAAGACAAGGATAAAATAAACAGTAAATGTGAGTAGAATGAGAAAAAAGACGATCCCATACGTCCCTTAGAGTTATGACTCTTGGTCTCCATCAAAGTACAAAAAGATACTTTTCCGACCCCCTGTAATTTCTGTGCAGTCCCTCATTGTGCCTCTCTGTTTTCTTTTTAAATACAAATATATTTTTAAAGGATATGTCTTGGAGCACTCTTCTGCTTGCTGTGATGTTGAAGCTGATTTTGATTTTTTTTTTTTTTTTTTTACTTTGCTTGCTCATTCTTTTATTCATCCTCTGAGCCAGCTCTTTTTCTGGTGGTGGATTGTGAAACAACAAGAATGTTTTTTATCTTCGTGCGGTCTCACCCGCAACATTTGTTTCCAATTTGACAGCTTTTGGAACAGAAATTCTTGGGAGAGAAACTGATGGTTGCATGATGGTTCAAAAATAAGCTCTTTGCAAAAGTCCTCCACCTATTCCTCAAATCTCCACCCCCACCCCCTTCTCATCAGCGCTCTAAGGCTCTCTCCACTTTACTTCCTGCAGCCCTTCTCTGCTTTCCTCTATTGGTTTAAGTCCAAACAAAGTCACCTCATCGTGTATTGTGGGAGAGATTGTAAAGTTTTCATCGAGTCCATGTGGAAGTGATTTGGCTGTAATCTCCAGTAATTGTGACTGTAACACAGAAACAAGCTGGAACAGATTGGCCTCATATTTTTTCTTCAGGGTCACTATGGGCTTATCTCAATATTTAGCGACTTGCCTGATTGAGTTATCATATCACATTTGCTGTTAAGAGCTGAGTGATGTCAACAAACGTAACTAGAGAGCGCAAGATGTTGCTTTAAATCACAGAGAGGAAGGTTCCTGTTTGAAGAAAGCACACACATCAATGTCAGCGTGACCCGCGGAGACCCGACTTTTTAAAATGCATGACATTTAAGAGCGTTGGTGGAGATGTGAAACAGAAATGCTGTTAAAAAAGGCACCATTACAGCATGACCTATCCTAGATCTGAACCCAGTTTCCCCCGACCCATGTCACACACACACACACACACACACACACACACACACACACACACACACACACACACACACACACACACACACAGAAGTCAAGAGCACTCTGCTCAGTTGCTGCTGAGGTGCAAATGGTTTGCCTCTATGCACCATTGACCCAACGCTGCTCCTTCACCTACTCTCACTCCTCTGCCTGCTCCTTCTTGACTCTGTCCATCAGTGCTCCACCTCACTCACCCCTCTCTCTTCATATGCACTTTTTGTCTCCCGTGCCCTCTTCCTCCTCTTGTCTCTTTGTCCTCTGTTCATGGTACTTTTTTCTTTTTGCCATTTTTCCAACTCATGAATTGTTTTCTCTATGCTCCCTCATCTCAACGGCTCTCAGTCACACGTCCTGATGAATGAGTAATCTTGTTTCATTGTACTCAGCCATGCCTTGCCCGTGTTCGATAATGGCTCATTTGATTCTTTCCCACTAGCGTTTGGTGGATGGCAGAGACTGGGAGCTGGGAGCCGTGCAGTTATCATAAAGAGCATGTCAACTGTGAAGCCACAAAGCCTGCGAGTGATTAAAACCCTTCAACTCAGGGTTACTTCATCACAATCATTAGTCTTTTCTTGTCCTACCTTCTGGCTGTAAAACCCACACAGCCTAACCCTCCCCGTCCGTTAATAATATTCACTCAGCTTCTGATACATTAGCCAGTGAATGATAGGGCAAAGCCCTGGCCTAATTGCTTTTCTTCTTGTAAAGTCTCAATTCATTTTTGCTGAGATGTGTGCCTATAGTGTGCACACGTATGAGCCAACACACACGCACGCACAACCTGAAGCGCATACTTTCACACACTTGCACTTACACACAACCCCACCTTCCCACTGCTGTTTTATGATGGATGGGGCTGAGGATGCACGGGGGAAGGGGTGGGGGGATAGACTGTAAGGCAAGTATGTGTGTGTGTCTCTGTGCACGAACAAGTGTGTGTGTTGGTTGGAAAGAAAGAAAAAAGGAGAGGGAAAGAGAGAGAGAAGCTGAGCTGAGGAGCTCTGATTAACGACACAGAGAAGAGGTCCCAGAGGAGTTGGGGGAAGAGCAAAACTATCTGGGGCCAGCTGAGAGAGAGAGAGAGAGTGTGTGTGTGTGAGAAAGATAGAGAGAGAGGGCACAAAAAACAGGTATAAAATGGGGGCGGGTGGGGGTGGGGGTGTTGAAGATGTTTTCTTTTCATGCCTTTCATTACAAGAGACTCACAAACACATGAAACTCTGCATATCCGTCATGATCATCTGCAAACCGGAGTATCAGCTTTATCCACTTTAGCCCCGCTGCTACCCGGTGCGTTCCTTCTCTCCTACCTACTAGATTCGACACCCACCCATCAGATTAAATCTTCTCACTTTACCTTACTTAGGATCCTGCAGCCCAGCGCCTCCGGCTTCTGTCCACACAGCTGTCAGAAGGAGAAACAGGGTGTGTGTTGCCAGAATACAGGCCATCACCTCTCTCTGATTGCACATGAGAGTAGAGGTAATGGGAGTGTAATAGCACCTTAAGTACCCTGCTCTCACTGACACTGGCTGTATAGCATTACCCCTTGGTCTGACTGTGCGGCAAAGTGTATGTGTGTGTGTGTGTTTGGTTGAGGGGGGGTGTATGCATTGGCATATGCACAAGTTTTTCTTCTGTCAATCTGCTTGTCTGCTGTGGATATGTGTGTGTGTGTGTGTGTGCGTCTCTGCTAACACAAGTCTGATCCAGGTTTGAGTGTGCTGTGTTTTCCCTGAGGGTCGTCTGAGCCGTAGCGATCAAAGAGAGAGATGGAGGTTAACTGACCAGACCCGAGAAGCTCCACAGAAGGACCGGAGGGACTCCTCTCTGTTAGCCCAGGTACCGATCATCTGACACATAAACACACACAATCAGTAGAGCGGTGAGTGTACAAGGGGGCAGTTTGAGCGATCCGGGGGGATTTTAAAAAAATCTGTAAGGCCCAAACTAACTTTGTCACTTCACTCACGCAGCCGTACCCTTTCACACAGTATCCATTACCTCAGATACGTTTTGCTACAAAACATCAAATAGCTTTATCCCAACTCCTACCTCAGTTCTTTCACAGAGAGATGCCTTCCACTGATATGGAAGTCCTGTAAAGTGAGTATAAGGTATATAGCAGTGCTCCCTGGAGAAAAACTCAACGACTAGTCTTGTACTAGAAAGTTAGACTGTATTCCCGAGCAGCTCAAAGTGATGACTTGTGCTGAAGGACTAGGGAGTGGCACACTTCTGCTGGAAGTTAAGCTGGAAGTTGTGTTCTCGAAAAAAGAAAGAGGGAGAAGAAGAACAATCGCGTTCGTGTGCGCGAACGTGTGCAACCGTGCAAACGCGGGTGCGCAAACGTGCGTTGGGTGTGGGCGTGTGCGCGTTTGTGTTTGTTTAAAAATGAATGAGAGATAACCATCACAGGCAGCTGCCGCAGTGAGGAGAGACAACTAGCACCAGCTATGCGGCAGAGAAGTTTCCGTGGAAATAACATCGGCTACTTGTTGATTCCACGGCTGCTTACATGTCTCGTACATTTTTATCGCAAGGAGGCAGATCCTTTAATTGCTCGCAGCACTACAGTTTAATGCTCTGCTCTACACAATTTAAAGTCCTGCATTTTCAAAGCATGCTGATAAAAGTGCAGAAGTGGTTGCAGCAAAATGCAATTGAGTATTAAAAATAAAGCACTCATTAAAGTCCTTTTCACACTGAAGTGATGCACTACTGAATTCCACATTGCAATGAACTGTAGTAACAGTATTGGTCTGTGTAATCAACACTGTTTATTCCGCTGTCCCACGCAAACAGAAATGATCAATAAGACAATAATGGGCCACACTGTTGGACTGGGTGGCATTTTTTCTTTATTGTGACGAATACGGACATTTGTTTGATTTAATTCTGCTGATTTTTAAAATTTATTCTATTACATATGTGTATGCAGTTGGCATACACAATCAAATGATGGGGGGAAAAAGCTACACAGATTTCAAGCCCAATGAGCCTGCATGTCATCACAGGAGCCACAGGAGATAACTTTTGCAACTGTGAAGGTGGCTACAGTCAGACAGAGATTACACTAATCTATTTTACATAGCACAAAAGCCAGGAGAAAACGTTTACTGTCTGAAAAAGAACATGAGATGAAGAATCCAGGCTAAGAACAGACATTTATGAATAAAGGTCAAAGATTTTTGGTCACACTAACAGAGGATCTGCTTGGCACAAATAAAAGGTGATATTTCTGGATAAGAACCTCTATCCATATCCATATATGTCAAAGAAGAAGCCACCTCAACACAAAAGATCAAAGATGCCTTATCCAAAGATGAAAATAGTCTTCAACAAATGCACTGTTTAACTCCATTTTAGACAACTCGTGCAAACGCTACAGTGGCCATGTTTGCTTTATAAGAAAATATATTAGTCAGCTGTATGACAGTAAAAATTAATATCTTAACTCTTAGAAAGAAAGAAATTTGCTTTGAAAACCATAGGCAAAGCAGAGAAGTTGTGATGGAAAGTATTGAGAGACAGATTAAAGTCTTTTCATGGAAAAGAAAAAAAATATATAAAATAATGCCAACAATAACAATGTGGTTTTCTTGAAACTAATTCAGATGTACTATAATGTATTTTCCAACAACACTCAGAGCCAAAAATGTACCTATTTCGTGCAGCCACATTCAAAGATGGGACTTTGTGCGGCTCGTTATGGGTGATGTGAAGAAGTCTCTCTCTCTGTGTCTGCAATTTACGAAGTTGCAGACACACACACACAAAAAGTAAGTTGTAAAAAATAAGAATGAGAGAGAAATACTATGCTTGCTTTTACTTTCATGCCTCCTCATACCCTGTCAATTGCTCCGTAACGTGAGAACGGATGTGGGCTCGTCTGTTTCAGAAAGTTGTTCAAATTGCTGGATCTGGCACCACCTGCAGAAGCTGATGAACAGAGACCCGCCGAGGCTTTTGACTTGTGAATTTTAACATTTTCAAATAGATTGTTAGCCTCAATGTAATGCTTTTATGATGATATCTAAAAGTGCATTTAAAAGTGTGCTGCAACTTGAAATGTCTATATTCAGAAAAACATAGAAAAAATACCAAATTAATTTGCCCATTACATATAAATAAAATTACTTTTCCAGCACTGCTGTGGCATAACCTGAATATTGCTGCCCCGTGCGGATTGCATATTAGCAGTATTTCCTGTATGTGAGGAATGGTCAACTGTCCTTTTCCTGGAATAAACAAAGTATATCCTTATCTTTCAAGTTAAACATGACCCTAATGGTGGCATTGGAAGCCAGGTTTTTTGAGTAGGTGATGGTAGTGTGTGTGAGAATTCCTGTGTGTATATGTGTACAAAGAGAGGGGGCGGGGGCCACAGGATCCCACTGCTGGGTAACATCTCTGTCAGGACGGCTTTGCTCCATCACCACCCCGCTTCCACGCACACACACACGCACCCTCCATCAGCACCCGCTCAGGGCTCATCAGTCGCAGTGGCGCACATGTGGCCGGAGTATTCCAAACAAAGGTTTATAAAGAGCTCAACTAAGACTGGCTGATGTGACAGTCAGAGTACTAATGACGCCTGGAGACCGCTAAATACGCCACTGACAGACCAACAGCCTGCATGCCATACACACACACATATCACACACAAGTTTTCATTTTGGCATGCAGCAACAAACTTTTGCAATCACTATGGCAGGATGGAACACATGCTCACTGTGGCAAATACACAGATCCACACAAACCCATACAAACACACACACACACACACCTTGTGCCCAAGGGCATCTGTCCGCAGCCTAAGAGCTCCCAACTGTTGAGGAGAAACAGCTCAATTAGCTCAGTGAAGGAACTAACGAAACACATCTATCTGTGCACACACACACACCATCCACCCACCCACACACACACACACTCGGAATCGCATTGATCCTTTCCCAGTCTGTGGCTCTAATTGGTGTGTTGATGATACTGTGAGAGTGTGAGATCCTTCAGGCATCTATAGAATGACTTCCAGCTCTTTATTTCTCATTTAAAGTTAAAAATACACCCACGAACCCTTCCAGTTACATGCTGCAAACTATATTCTCCCAAAAATTCCTTCTGAGAATCTTTTTCTTATTGCTGGGTTTAAATCTAATTTTTCTGGTATGCACTAATGCCATATCTGCGATCACAAAAAAACACACACAGTGCAGCCAAAAGAATCCATTCCAATGCCATAAATATCTAATGGCTTGATGACTTTGTTGCTCCCAGTAGATTGAACAGTTGTAAAAACCATCTATCCATTATGTGCATGTCCATTAAAATTACGCACGCAAATGCTCAATGAGCACCTTCGATTCAAATACACACCACCCACACCTACCGGCGTGCACACGTACACTGCTACGCCGAGTTATTGAGAGCAAATGGGGTAGAGTTATTTCCATAAAGGGTCTCAGTGGGTCTCAAAGATCTCTATTCCTGCCGACTGGGAGCGATTTAGCGCACCACTCTCTGGTATATTAGTAACTAAAGACGTCTGGGGACAAATCTGCTCTCTCTAAAACCCTATCCCTCCACTGTGACCTCTAGAGCATTCATAACTAGGACTGGGAGCCACTCTTCATCTTTTACCTTCTCTTTTCTGCTGACTATCAGTGTGTTTCCTCTTTCTTCTTGACTTTTACTTCTTGTTTTTGTTTTTTGTTTTTTTT
>NW_024582380.1:3145584-3220422 GCF_018398535.1 Haplochromis burtoni
GTTACTATCTTCTTCCCTTTTTGAGTGGAGAGTTTATTTTTTTTACCATTATATATATATATAATAAAAAATATTTCTTTCTCTTTTTGCATTCCACTCATATTCAACCCTATTTTCCACATTTCTTCTCTCTCTCTTACATCTATCCCATCTCTCTCTCTTTTTCTCACTCTCTCTCTCTCCATCTCCCCCTCCCTCCCTCCTTGGCCCCAGGGACGGACTGCTGATAGACTGTGTACACCAGCTGCCCAGGGGCTATTTTTAAGGAGCATTTGTCCTTCTCTTTCCCTCTGGAGACTGACTCAACCCAACAACATCTCGTCCGTGCACATTCACATGTGCACACAAACACACACAGGCATTAACACATGCACTCATTAGCCCATGAGCATGCATGCCCCACACTTTTTTCCTTTCGCACACATCCTCCGTCCAAGGGCATTCTGTAAATGTAGGGGCAGCTTGTAGAGCTGTAGCCTACTGCTTAACTGCACAGGAGCCCAGGCGCTCCCCAACCAGCCTCAGAGGGCTCATAAAGCTTCCCTCCTCCCAGGGCCTGGCTAATATTCTCCCTTGTTCTAACCCTGCCTTACAATAGTTTGTAAAACAATACTGTAAAACACTGTTGCCGACTATTGCGTCAGGCTGCTTTCATCACTAAACCCACAGCAGCCAATAGAAGCCCTTGAATAATGCATACAGGAAGTCGGAAGATTCAAGTTCTATGGCGCCTGGCGTACTGCAGCTTAACATTGCTGTTGTATGTCTTATTTGACCCTGCTGTCCTATCATTTATGCAAATAAAAAGTGATATTTAAAGCTGAAAAATACAGCAAAAATAGTAGTTGGGTCTGTAGTCACTGGAAGACGGCATGAATAATGTCATCAGTCTGCTTACTCCAAAAACAGTCCTAAAAAATCCAAAAATGATTTCAATTCCCATTTGTAACCTTGGTAATAATTGTAAAGGAATTTGTTAACAAGCTACTAAATCATGTTCAAAGCGTAAAATCTAGGCTGTGAACCTTGCTTTTGTGTTGTGTTCAACCACTCCTGCTCAAAGCGAATGTAAAAGATAAAATGAATCCTCAAACAACTGCTCCAGCAACCTCGTTAAGACATTATTTACTTTCATCGTTAGCCAAAGAAGAGGACACTAAAAATCTGTCAGCAGCCTGAAACGCCTGCTCGAGTGTCTGAGCACTGTTTAATTGTGCCATTTATCAGCCAAAAAAGCCTACACACTCATAAATAAACACAATGCCTGTGCTAAGGAATTATAAAAATGTCACGCCAAGCCCACAAGTGAGGCCAGCGTTGATGCATATTAAGCGATTTAGTCAGTGAAGGAGTGGAGCAAAAAAATATGATGGTTAATTTAAGAGTCATTAAAATTGTATGAATGTGCATTGCGCCTGCTTAGAGTGGGATTTTCTCTGATCGGTAACGAAGAGGGAGAAAGAGCAATACAGGCTGCCACACAATGTGGTGTATAAACCCGCTGATTGACCATGGAAGAGACAAGCAAACCTGAGAGAAGAGGTCCAATCAATGTTTCTGGAAACAGGGAGACAGGCGGGTGGGGGGCATGTGTGGGTGCAAGTATGCATATTTATGTATACTTACATGCAAGTGTGCACTGTTTTGCCTGTATATGTTTACAAGCTTGTGTTTCATGCATATTGAAGCGCATGCTTGTGTGCGTGTTTGTGTGTGCGCATGTGTGCAAAGAGACTGTGTGCTTCCCTCATTTGAGGAAAGACAATGTTCTACATTCCACAGGGGAACAGAGTCATTACCGAAGCAGGAACTCAAGCCTGGAGGCCACGGCTCTGCATGTAGTGTGAATAGATCGAGCTAGTTTCTCGCTGAGACGTGCTGTAGAACACTCGCTCCGCCATTACCAGTGCCCCGCAGTTCAAACCTCACTCCCACCTTATTTCAGCTGGGGAAAAAAAGAAAAAGTTGACAAAAACAAACAAGTATCTCACCGTGGCACCTCTGAGGTGGTTTTATCGTTGCTTTACATGCAAATACTAACTAAATCATTTGCATTTCATGTAAAATGACTGTTTAGTGGACATTTTGGAGATGGCATGCAGATCTAAACAGTCTGATTCACCATGAAGCAGAGCTTCTTTGGCCTGGCCTCTGAGGGATATGTTGGCTCTGAAGCCCTCTGCTGCCCTCTGTTGGCAGCTTAATCTCAATCCTAACCACCATTCATTCACACACAGTGTAGGTGAAGATGGACATATGGCAGCTGCCTGTCAATAAATAACAGGTATGGGAATGACTCTTTGTTCTCACACTCCACTTTTGTCCGTTTCCCTCCTGACATAAAGCAGACTCTGGGTTAATTTCCCACGTTGCTGATACACTCAGGTCGTTAGCATGCCCCACAGGAAACTATTGTTGCCTCATAATAGACAGTAATCAGAGGTGAGGTCTGATAACGCCTGCTGTCACCTGATGCTCCGTCTGGTTGCTTTTCTCATCCTCTTTTCTTCTCAGTTTCTTATAGCATGAGGACCAGATGCTGTTTGATGCAGTCTACTCACACTTACAGATCTATTCTAAATGTACATTTCACAGCAATTTGTAGGTTTTTTTCACCCCTTTTTTCTCCTGTACTCTTAGCCACTTAATTAGGTGTGACATATCTGGGTTGCGATAACCCTATAACACATCTATACGATGCTGAATCTCTTTTGATAACACAAATACACGCATATGCACACACACTTTTAAAAGAAATGTCTGTTTCTTTCTAAACCTATCAGTGAACTTCTTTTCTTACATTTATCCAACTTTAGGACCTTTTCCTTCTTTGGTCCAGATCCCATTATGCATTTTCGAAACTAACTCTAGCACCAACACCTGGTCCAGGACCTTGCAGTCATAAACATTGTTGTAGACTTTCAGTGCCCTCACAGTATAGGCACAATAGCGTTGATTTTGATTGACACCACGGGTGATGTGCAGAAAAAAAATGAATATTTACAGTATTAGTATTAGTCATGGTAAAAATTCCAGTCACATCACATACATACGCTTAAACCACCCTTGATCTATAAACAGACTGAGAATGAAGGGCCTTGATTGGCTGAGAGAATGATTGACAGTTGAACGAGTGGAACCTTTGAATGTGGAACTCAAAGGGAAGATGGGAAGTGTGTTTGTGCAGGTCCCAAGGGGGGAAAAGCCTGGATTTCACACACACACACACACACACACATGCGTTCATGCATGCATGCGCACACACATATACACACAAATGCACACACATTGTGATCTTGCTCTACTTTGGGCTGTGCTCCACATGAAAGCATAGATGCTTCCTGCTGTTTGAGACGAGCTGTGTGTAGCACTGCAAAAGAACATACAGGTCTGTATATACATGTAGACGGACAGGTCTGCGTGGAGACCAGAGCAGGTGAGATTGTATCCATCTTGTGCTTTGTGGAATATCTCTCTTCCTTTACCTCTCTCCATGTCTGTTTTTTTTTCTTTTTTATATATTTTTTATTTATTTTTTATTTGCCTCTTCCTTCTTCTTTTTCGTCCTCTTCTGCTTCTTTTTTCTTCCTTTTATTCTTCTCCTTCTTCCTCTCCTCTTCTTTTTCTTCTTCTTCTGCATGTCCCCAGAGAGTAAAGTAAATGAATTTCCTTCTTCCTTCTTCAGATCAAACAGCAAATATCATTTCTTCTGTCAGTTTCTTTTCCTTACTTTTTTTAAAGAGATTTTTTTTTAATCTGGAAATTTAAACGAAATACAAGCATAAAAAATTCCAGGTTTCGTTGTAATCATATTTTTCATGCTCCTGACTAATCACTCCCTCAAAAAAAAAAAAGCGAATATAGAAAGAGAATGTATCATTGTGTTCTACAAATGGCACTCCACAAATGTGGAGGCACTGTGCCCTTGACTATCCCCCTGCTGAAAGTAAGTCTTAGCCAATTAACAACGTCTTCCACTAGGTCTACATGTGCACACGCAAACACACATGTGCGTGCACTCAAACACACCCAAACCTCGCAGCTCATGGGACTAAACCTCATTAACTGCTCTGAGACAGACACTCTCTCTTTAATCAATCCTTTTCTAAGACTGCGTGCGCACAGAGGAGCGTTGACAATACAACGTGCAAATGCACACTCGCACACAAACACATATACTTGGGAAGGGGGGGGCTTAGATACATTCACACACTGGTCTCCCAGAGAGAAAAACATGGTCATTTGCCAGGGTGATTCAACTCTAAAACACCCTAATTACATCGACAAAGCCACTTTGTTTTGGTGCTGGATGAAATGTGAATGATTTTGCATATTATTATTATGCCTCTGAAATATTAACCAACCCCAAGGGAGTTTATCTGCTCTTTTAAATATATGCAAATTATTTTATTTTGGTTTGGTTTGTTTCCAATGACTTTTGTGAATTGTGTTTGGATAATTAAATGAGTGCGTGCAGATGTAGAATCGCAGGCAGTACCTACATGATATGATGATCCGCCAGATTAGCATACAAATTAGGAATGTTGCACCTCGACTGCTAATCGACTAACTTTTGTTTTCACTGTAACCTTGACCTATTTGAAACATCCACCCAGTGCTTCACCAACCGAGAGGGAATGTAAACACTGCTCCCCCGGCTTATGAATTGATAAGGCTCGTTTGATATTGTCCTTCATCCCAAACACTCCTCGTTTCACGTGTGTCAAGCTCCTTCAAATATGACTTGGCCTTCTATCTCGCAAATTCGCGTAGCTCCGCTGGACTGATGCTGTGCAGGAGATTTACTGCGAGCACTACAGGTACTGTGGCTTTCAAATGACGTATTGGACCTGGAAGAGTTGATGTGCAGAGCGCCAACATTTCAGCTCTGTCTTACCTCACTGATTGCCTTGTGAATCCCTGATGGGTTCCGCTTCGTACATAATCATTTCCCTAACATGGGATAATTTGATTCTATTACTCTAACAACAGCGCAAACAAATTGCCTACGTAATTTATTGTGCCAATAATAGCAAAAACAGATGTGGTAATGGCACTGCAGTTTTCCAACCCCACATTTATATGGACTTAAACCAAACTGCATATAATTGTTAAAATACATTTATGAACACCCACCCAACATTTTCATTGCCCAAACATGTCTAATTATGGTTTGGCAAAAAGGGGGTGATCTCCAGCCCCCGTTTCTTAATTCTTTTATACTTTTACACAGCTTTCAAAACTCCCCCTAGGTCTGTTTTTTCCACAACTTCCCCCATCAGTTCCACAGATTCCTCTCTCCTTGTCCGAGTCGATTCCTGGTTAAAGGTTCAAGAGGCAAAACAACCTCAGATATGCTGTCTTTACTGTATCTCAATCCTCTACAATAGGCCTTGCCTCTTGCTCTCCTCTGCACGCTCTACCTCTCCTTTCACTGGTGTTCTTTATGCCCTCTAAAGCCCTCTGCTCTGTCCCATTTCTCCCATTGCCTCGGGTCCTTTTTGACACCACTGGCATGTTAATGGCCCAATCAGAGCCACTGTCCTTGAGACTCTCACTTTGGCTCATTTTCATACACCTCACCACCCCACCTCCCCTCTCAGATTTATAACCTCTGCTGCTTACTGCTCCAGATGTTTTGTTCTGTTTTTTACTCTCTGTAATTGCTAATTCAATCTGGCTGTAAAGGAGCAGATGCTCTCAGAACTCGAGCATACCTGTGTGGGTTTCACTCTGTGTGTGTCTGCGTGCGTATGTGTGCGCGAATGCTTTCCTGCCCGTGTTTAAAGCAACACGATCGACTCTAACACCCCTGACTCATAAACATAACCCCCTCACAATTACGCCTAGCTCACTTATTCTTGCAGGGAGAATAAGACAACAGCGGTTTTAACTCGCACACAATTGCACACTGGCATCAACTTCCATTACACCCTGCATTACTGTCACCCTTAAATCACCACTGCTGAGGTTATGCTGGTTTAGCAGGACTGACAAGTTGGCTTTGGAGGTCTAAACTGCGGTGGGAGCCTTCTCATCAGCCTCCTTGTATTTATTTATTTTTTATCATCTTCCATCCTTTTTCTCACCAGAGAAAGTGGCAATCCACTCCGGTTTAGAGAGAAAAATAAACAGACTGGTTATCCGCAGGAATGCGAATGCTACTCTCGTCCCATTAGGAACATCTGCGAGTGTGGCTTGAGATCACAGCGGGTTGTCTGTACGACTTTGAACATGTGACAAGCGGCCTCATTGTTTAAGCATATTCAATACCTACACACTGTGCCAGATACGCTCTGTGCACTTGCATAACATATCTATGAAGGGCACACATATTTACAACACATTTACATGAAAGCAAAGACCCACATAAAAGCGCACACCCATCATTCCTTGCTCACATACCCACACACACACACACACACACACACACACACACACACACATGAACACCACTGTGGACCTGTCATGTGTCATGCAGACAGGGGTCAGATACTGTGTGATGTGTGTGGGGGTTATATCGCTTGGGAAAAAGGACTAAAGATCTTACCGGGGCTGCAAGAGGGCCAACAATAACAGCCTGAAATATAACAGCAGCAAAAGAACCCTCGCAGTGACAGGAGGAAAGCCGGGCCCCAAGCCAAGCGACTCCACAGATCAGAAACTCTTCCACGGGGCACAGAGATGGGCAGGATCACTAATTCATTGCTAATGTGCAAAACAAAGAACATTGTTTTATAATGACACTGTAAAACAGCAAAAGAAAAAGAGCGCCAAGTGTTTCGGCAGATTGGAAGCACATGTTTGAGAAGGAAGAATAATGGCAGAGCTGTGCAAGTTTTTCTGCGCGCATTCCCAGTTCAAGATGATGCTCTGACCACATTTGTCATGGGAACTTCAGCCATGTAAACACACAGCCTTGACTCCCAGTGGTTGCACCGACTGACACACACACATATGCACACACACACTTGAACAGCGCCGAGCACACTCACCCGTGTGCAACACACAAGCATTCTCCAGTACCAGAAAAGTCAGAGTGCCCCCTAGTGCTGCTTGCTTTACCATTACCATGTGTTTGTCTTCCCCAGTATTTCATCTCCTAAAACTCACAAGTCGTTAGTGACAACTTGGTCTCAGTAGACCAAATTGATGATCAACTGAGGAGCAAGATGATGAATAGAAGACATGGTTACAAAATATGAAATATCAAGAAAGGGTTTCCTTTCTTTCTTTCTTTCTTTTTTTTAACATATCCAAAGAAAGAATGTCTACACAGATTCTTGCAAAATATGTTTTTTTTCCCTTTCTTTTTTGAACTTTGAGTCTGTGCAAAGCTTTCTTTGGCATCACCTCTCAGCCATGAATAATGCTCAAGATTATACTTTTACAATTAAGTCTTCTGCCAGTACCTTTTTCTCTCCCTGTGCCGCACAGCATTGCACTGTTTTCACAACAAAATTCTCAAACACTCACATTCACCCCTTCACACGGGATTCTGATCTTTAAGGACACGGGGCTTTTTCAATCAAAGCTTTGATTGAATACTTTGCCATCCTCAGCACTTACACAAACGCAAATACACACCAGTTGTTGACAGAGAATGTCTCGAGCAACATCATTTACCACTTAGGCCCCTCCCCGAGGACCGTGCCATTCCTAATGCGAGCCAGATAGTTTGATAGCCCTGGTTTCTGTCGAGAAGTGCACGTCAATCAACAGCTCGTGTCAACGTCACCAAGGCAAAGTGTTTCTGAAAGATCTTTTTACTGAGTGCCTTTCTAGCCATCCCTTTCCCACCACACCCTACACGCAGTCACACACACACAAACAAAAACACACTCAACACATGCACAAACATACACACAGCCATTTCCATCTCAGCAATCACTTCTTCTAGAGTTCTCCTTTTTCGGACGTGTAACAGTAATTGAGGTTTTTCCCTTGGGTGCAGTGCATTCTGGGCCGTTAAGTGCTGTTTCTTGTTTTTTTTTTCTCAAATGGGTTGTATTTTGGCTATTGTGTTGTTTCTTTCTGCTTTCCTATAGAAGTGTAAGCAGTGGGCCATATTTACATGTATCATTAGAGAATAGAAGCCCTGTCGATTGCGGGGCATGAGTGGGTTTATCTTGCCCCGTGGAATATCAATCAATACGACAAAGAGGCTTAACACTTTTTGTACACGCCCAGTCACTGGAGAATCAAGAAAAATAAAGATGTTTCAGATAAAATGACTACTGCCAATCATTTAATTCATCCCAAATAAAAATGACCCTCTGGAATACATATACAGGTAACTCATGAGCCAATCGTGTCTATTAAATATAATACACAGTCTTTCAAGGGTGTTCACTTGCTATGCTGACCTCCCTGCACTCCACATAAGGCCTGGTTTGAGTACACTCCGTGACCTTTCTGCACGTTGATGACGTTGTCCGTCCAGAAGAGGGAGTGATTGATCTGGATTGACACAAACAGCCAGTGCCCTGCCTGGCCTGTCACACAGCATCACTGGGTCACTGTAGCATGCCTGAATGCCAGATGAGGAGGGATGGTGAACACATGGGGTGGTGACCCGCTGTCTGTGATGCAGCCCATAGTTTGGGGGAAGCTGGAGTTCATCTGGACAAAGAAGAGCACCCATTCCAATAGTGCAGGAAGCTGTGTGAAGTCAAAGCCAAAGAATTTTGCTATGAAATAACAAACTGAGGAAAACGTGTTATAGAAATGGTAACTCTAGACAGTATAACATTGTATTTTGGAGATGTGTGATAGCATAAAATATCTAATACTGAACAATATATTCAAAGATCTCTTACATCCAGTTTTATCTTCATGTTTGTTTTTGAGTTTGTTTTTTTAAGGAACTGAAATTGTTTAGTTCTCAGTGCTCTCTAATAGGAAAAAAACCCTTTTGTCACTACTATGGCAACACTGGCCTAATGCAGCATAATGCATCTTGTCTCAACTTCCTGTGAACCTTAATGACTATAAGCTGAAAGCACAAGTGATATAGAAGAACACATCTTTATAGCAGGAATGTCAAACTAATTTTATACAGCCCACTTTCAGTCAATGTAAAGAAGTATACCTATACAGTTTGGACAGTTCTTATACATGATAAAGAAATACTGCTGTAGCAACAAGGAAATCTGTTAGCATGATTCTTTGGGCTTAAACTGTAAAAAATAAATGTGTTTTTAAAAAGAAGTTCTGGTAGCTCATTGCTCAGACTGCCCTGTAATTATTAAAGTTTTTGTTAATTCACAAAAAAAATGTGTGTGACTCAGAAAACCCCCCCATAAACATTTCTATAGTAGATCGAAAAATACTGCTGGCTTCCAGTGTGACCCCTCAGGCTCCTAGTAGATGCAGACATGTTATCAATTTGAAAATCAAAGGTGACTTTTTTACTGAGT
Organism: Haplochromis burtoni; assembly: GCF_018398535.1. Taxonomy (NCBI): domain Eukaryota; kingdom Metazoa; phylum Chordata; class Actinopteri; order Cichliformes; family Cichlidae; genus Haplochromis; species Haplochromis burtoni. The sequence continues at coordinate 3,155,004 of NW_024582380.1, forward strand.
TATCATATTCACAAGGTTTTCAGAAAACTTTACCAGTGGCCTTGACCTTGAGCTCAAGATCACCAGGATTCAAATTTGCCGAAGACTTTTAGTAGATGCACCTATGGTATGAATGTGAAAATCCTAGGTGACTTCCTTCTTGAGTTATGGCATTCAGAAATTTTTCAGAAAACCTGATCTCTGACTTTCACTGGGAGTCAAACTTGTCCGCAAGCTTTATTAGATGCGCCTATGGTATGAATTTCTACATCACCTTGTTCTCAAGTTATCGCATTCACAAATTTTGGCATCCACTTCACCCACCTGGCTGACAACAATACCCTGTCAGGCTTGTTACAGCTGATGGGTAAGAATTGTTATTTAATTGTTTTTCTGTTACTTAATTACTTTGGTGTAGTATGAATGGTGATTATGGGGTAGGTCTTTATTAGTAGAAAAAGCTGTAAAAGTTGTGAAAATACAGTTAAAAGTCTAAAATGTATATCTATATATACTCTCTTTTTTCAAAGAGAATATCAGCAGAATTCCGGCTGATTTGTTGGCCCAATTCTGGCCCCTGGACCTTATGTTTGACATCACTAATCTATTGCGTAAATCAGAATTACTATAAGTACTTTATATGGGGTCTTAGTGTGTTTTACTTGTTATGTTTTGTTTTTTAGCTTTACTGTTTAATTTAACAATTTTTCAAATTCAGTGAGAGGTCCTTATTCTAAAAATATGTCTACGTCCTAGAACGTTTTTCCCATTATTTAAATATCCCCATAGTCATTAATAGATGTGAATAATTTGCGAAAGCTCTTTCTCTAACTTTATATAAAGGTTAATGTAATCATGTATCAAGGTGGTGTCCGAATACATGCTATAAACTACAACTCCAATCCTGCTTTACGCAGTTTTGATGACGTTGCACGGGCATTTCCCATAGTAACCTTTCCTGTCTGCTTGCTGGTGCGTTTGCGCCTCCTGTCTTGAAAGCGAGGTGAAGAATAGTTTACTTTCCAGAGTTCAAGGTTTGGTGTCGGTGTTCGTTTGGAGTAAAGGCTTTTGCCGAGGCGTTAAGCCCCCTTTCTCAGAGCCAACATGCTGAACATGTGGAAAGTTAGGGAGTTGGTTGACAAAGCGTGAGTATCTTCTTATCACAGTACGGCTGTAACGAGTTATTTGTGCTTGTAGTTTACCTGTTTGAAAGAGACACGTACCCAAAACTTTGACGTCACGTCATTCTTTACAAGTTAGCTAGCCTGTATGCTACTAGCGAATTAGTTAACTGACTTTTACAAACACCATACTTCTTGTTTTAAGTGTGGGTGTCTTGTTTTTCTTACAGTTCTTCTTGCCTTGTCGTTCAGCTAAACTGTAACTAAAATGATATGGTGTGACTGCGCTTGTCATTTGTTCGTTTTCTCCGAAAGCGCATGCTAACCTGCTTGGCTAACAAGCTAATTATGTAGCCTGTTGACTGGGTGGGTAGCTAGCTGACCAGGCTAGCCAGCTAAGCTAGTTTGACAGCTCCCAGGCTGAATAATTAAACAATGGGTGTTTTTGGAGTTATGTGAAACAGACTTGTCGTCCAACCCCTGTTTAGCTGCTACTGCCTGGAAATACATTTTAATTAATTAATTTAAGGTAGAAGTGCTTTACGATCGTCTTGACACTTGTAGCTAAGTTACACACGACGTTGTGGTAGTTGCACGAGAGCCCTTGAGTTGTAAGTTAAATTGTTCGTCGTTAAATTGTTCGTCGTTAAGTTACAATACAACAATTGTCTAGATTGTTGTAGATTTTCCACCAGCGTCACGCTAGCATACACATAAATACATAAATTAACACATCGTGTTAGTTTTAAAATAAAAACACACCCTTAAAAAACAACTACCTTTACACTTTTGGCTTACAATCATGTTGGTGGCAACTAGTTCCCAGTAAACGTAAGTGTGTGTTAAGAAGTTTGACCACAACTTACGACAGTTGTTATTTGAGTTGGCTTTACTGTTATTGAGGGTGCTTTATGTTTTTATTTATTTTTCTACTTAAAAGAGCCACTACAGAGTATTTATTAATGAGTGACCAGTCATCTGCTGGGGTTTGTAACTTGTTGGTGGATGTTAAGCTTTCTCCCTCTCTCTCTCCCTCTCTCTCTTTTGTTTGCTTCCGGTGCATTTTTGCATAGTTTGATGGGAGTGTTGGTCAAAGCTTCCATGGCAGTAATTTATTACCTAGCTTTATCAAAGAGCAAGCCAACACCTTTGTTCAGCACATTTGTTCTCCTTTGGCTGCTGGTTTATTTTCAGCTGATGTCTGTACTCTGAAGCTTTTGTAGGCTATTGCACGATTTTCTTAAAAATGTATTTTTATTTTTTGTTCTTTCAAGGGCTTAGTGGCTTATTGTGCACAGTCAGACAATAGTGTGTTAAGTCTATCCAAGAATGCAATCCTGTGGATGCACTTGACTCCCCTCTGTGTGTGACCTTTTGCAGCATGTTTTGCTTTTGTTGGAGCGAGTCAGACAAAGAAGGCAATATTTACTTTACAAAATTTAGCTCAGTAATTCCACATTTGAAAGAACTTAAGTCTCAATTGAGATAAAGGAGACGAGATATAGATGTATAAAGATGCCGCAACTTGTAAAAACAGTGGTCATGACGTGCCAGACATTCATTCATCTACACACCCACCCACCCAGAAGCATGTAAATTATTTACTAAACTTAATGTTATATAGATCACACTATCCTGCAGTATTGTATAAATACTGTATATTGTTGCATATATTTATTTTCTGATGCATCTACACCATTTTTATTTTAACTTATAATATAAAGCAATTTGAATTGACAGACTAAAAGAGAGATTATTTTTATGCCTGAATGAGTGTGCCTTCATTCTAATCTGGCTTTATTTGAAATACTGGGTGGTGTAAGAGCTCGTGTCTTGAGACCTTTGAAATTGGGAACTTGTTGACTTGTTTTCATAAAGTGTCAATAAATGCTGAGTCATTAAGACTGATTGTTGCATTCTTCCTCTGATTAATCAGAGGGTTTTATGTGCATTTTTTTTTTGTTAAATATAATGAGTAAAATGCTGATTTGTTTTTCTTATTTTTTTTAAACTTTTGTAATGAGTAAAGTTAACACTAATATAAGAACTAAAGTGCAGTTGCAATGAAGAGCAAGGGAAATGCTTCAGCAGTATAGCAGCGGAAATATGTGTGATTGTGTGTCACTGAGAGTATCACAGCTTCCGTTTTATCTAGCTGATATCTAGAACAGCAGCAACCTCTGTGTGAAGATAAGCAGTTGCATCAGTGCCTTTTATTTTTTGTCTGTCATTCATGCATGGCAGGTTAGCATTTTCCCTAACTAGCTAGAGAAATTCTGGATATATAAAGTTATAACTACACATGGAGTAACCAGAATCCTTTGAAAACTCTTGGATATAGAATGTTTGAATGTCTGTCTGGGACTTCTCAGCAAATGTTGACTGTGATCCATGGTTGGGCCCAGAGGCTTATTTTAATTAGCTGTGAAAGGACTCTGGCGTGGTAATTTTCAAATACTTTTCATGGCTTAAGCCACATTTTACAAAAGAGAGTATGTTGTCAGAGTTGTAACCATACCCTGCAACTTTTAGCAATGCAGTCTGCCTGAAAACCACAGAGAGGGTGTATCCTTGTTAACAATATGGCATCAAATCAGTGTTGCTCTGTCAGGCGCTGTGCTGTTTATTGCTGATGTGGCAGTAGTGAAGGAGGAGGTTGTAGAAATTTCAAATTGCTTATTTGCCTTGCCACATTTTATTGCTAAAGTTGCAGCAGGGCCTGCTTACTTATTTTAAAGATGATGCCTGTATGATTATTGATCATAGTTCTGCGGTTCTGTAACAAACAAGTTTATGTAAGTTAATACTCTAAATCTGAATAAGGTCTCAGGTTGTGGTTCAGTTTTACGTTGCATATACAATTTGGGATAGTGGCTATACTGCTTCCCTTAATGCAAACACTGCAGGAATTGTCTGGATAACCAGTTTATCCAGTTATGACTGAATAGATGCCAAATGACATGTTAAATTAAATCCCCTTACACAAACGGCGATTAGTCAAATAAAGATGCAAAATCTCAATTAAAAAACACAAGGATACCATTGTCAAATAATGCACAGCAGGTGATGTAAATAGAAATTACAGAAGCAGAAATGAACTTTATAAAAGGTAAAGAAGAACTTTATAAAGTCCTTTGCTTTTTTCAAGATTTTGGTGGAACCCTTATACACACTGAAGCTAAGATGTGATATTTTTTTCTTTCCCTTACAGAATGCTGGCTATATTTTTAAGTAGAAACAAGATTTGTAGACTCTAATCCTGGATAAATATAAGGCAGAGTTTGATTAGCCTTTGTTAGTTCTGTACTGATTGTGATTGCGTTTTTTTACTTCTTTAGTCTTTTATAATATATGAAGTCCTATATATTTGGAACACAGATTTTAGCCTGAAATGCTTAGAGAGATTCATTGTTTTGATTTCTTCCCATTTGAGTCTCTGATTCCTGTTGTACTAGTTTCTAACTAGAGATCAAAATCAGTCAGCAACTCTTGTTTTATTCATCGCCATTTTAGCTTGCATGTATGTGTTTACACTGAACGCATTGTGCATTTGCCTGTGTGGTCAGCTGTTTTAGGTTTTGACAAGGAGTTATGAAAACATGTGATCCTTTTGTTCTTTTAGCCTTTAAAAGGGCACTTGTGGTTGGCTTAAGCATCTTTAAGTCTCTGATTTTATATGATTTTTGTACTGTCATTCATGTTGGTCTTGCTGGGCTGAGGTGCAGGTGCATACTTTGAGCAGAAATGACAAATAAAATGTATTATCATTGAAGTTTGTTTTTGTTTGTTATTATAGAACCAATGTGGTGATGAACTACTCCGAGGTGGAGTCTAAGGTGAGAGAAGCTACCAATGATGACCCCTGGGGACCATCAGGACAGCTGATGAGTGAAATTTCTAGGTAAGGTTTGTTGTTTATTTCATTTATGTTTTACTGAAAAGCACCCACTGTAAATAAAAAGAAAACCTTACATCCCTTTATCTGCATTTCCATGAACATTATTTTTAAAGATCAGGCTTCTATGACAAATCCAGCTCCTACTGGATTTTAAGCCTCCTCGCTCATCAAAACAGGAAACAGGGCTTCTTTGAAAGTCAGCAGAACGTTTCTGAATAAACAACCATAAACAATTATAGTTTAAAAGTTAAGCTGTAAATTACCTGCATCTGAATGTCTAAGAACTCCCGTGAACTACCTCTGATGTGTCTTACGTGACTTTCTTTAAGTGCAGAAAGCTTTGTCAAAAACGTATGAGCCCCGAAGTTATGAGTGACACAGAAGTTTCTAATGACTCATTTAGAAGCTGTTTTTACAAAAAATGGTTTTTGATGTTCAAGCGTCCCGTTTGACCTCAAGTCTTTTCCTGCACAGAACTGCAAACAATGAGAATATTAAACCCCCAAGTGTTCATTTTTGATTATTTATCATATTCAAAGTGGACATCAGTGTTTGAGTTCATCTGGCTTTTACTGTTCATGCTTTCTTCTTATGCAACTATGCATACACAGATATGCTTAATTGCAGATATGCTTTTTTTTTTTTTAAACATGAAAGTAAAAAGTCTAATTCCCCCCCCCACCCCTCCGTTTTTTGTTTGTTTTTTTTATAAACAGAGCCACCTTCATGTATGAACAGTTCCCAGAGGTGATGAACATGCTGTGGGCCCGCATGCTGCGGGACAACAAAAAGAACTGGAGGAGAGTCTACAAGGTCTGCCTCAGTGCTGTTGTAACATGACACAAACGCATGTTCTTGCATTAATTGTGAAACAAGGCTTGAAGACCTAAGTGCTGAGAACATTTTTCATTATGTGGAACACTTTGGACTTGCTAAACTAAAATTAATAGATTTGATTTAACTTTAAAGGCCTTTCTCCTTACTTTTAGCAATAATCGGGTATCAGCAAGAACTTTAAGATTGGGTTAAGCTTTTTTACAAATAACCTACTGATGGATTTCACTCAGCAAGAGATGTGAAGACAAACCACATTGTTTGAAACACTGTAATTGAGAGTAAACGAAAGTCTGACACAAGAATCACAACTTGAACAAACTGGGTTAACTCCAAACTTGAAGTTAAAAATAAAATCTTAAATCTTTTTTTTAAATTTCCCATTTTGTTTTTTTCTTCCCCCCCTCCCTTCAGTCTCTATTATTGCTAGCCCATCTCATCAGGAACGGGTCTGAAAGGGTTGTGACTAGTGCCAGAGAACATCTGTATGACTTGAGATCACTAGAAAGCTACCATTTTGTAGGTAAGGTATCATTCTGGTCTTTTTTTTTTCTTTTTTTTAAATTTAGATCTTAGATGGCTAGACATTTTGTTTGCTGAATGTTGTTGTAATGAGGTGAAAAGTTCTGTATCAACAACAGCTTTAATGTGGGCTGCAATGAGAGGAAGGAGGCCCTAAGCAGTGCTTAGTCCAGAAACTCTTAGCATACTACTGTAAAGCTGCTTTCAGTGGCCCAAACCATGTGTGTATTTTAGACTTTGTTTAGAAGGACACAATAATTATTATTCTTTGTCTGTGTCTGGATTTTGTGTATTACTGTTGTAATTTAATCAGTTTTGTTATTCTTTCTCCTTAAATTGCTACCCTTAGATGAGAATGGGAAGGACCAAGGTGTGAATGTACGTCAGAAGGTGAAGGAGATGGTGGAGTTTGTTCAGGATGATGACAGGCTTAGGGAAGAACGGAAAAAGGCAAAGAAGAATAAAGACAAATACATTGGTGTATCCTCTGACAGCATGGGACACAGAGGCTACTGTAAGTCCACAGATGTGCACATTTTGTAAATAGAGGTGTTGGGAAAAGAGCAGCTGGAACTGATGTGATTACTTTTTGGTGCGGAAGTATAACCTGATATCCTATGATGTCCAACTCATGTTTGCTTCTCTTTTTCCACTAATAGCGGGGGACAGGTATGACTCTGGTGATAGAAAGTGGGATGATGACTGGGAGAAAAAAGGGCCATTCCCCTTCAGTGATAAGCTGGGGGAAATCAGTGACAAAATTGGCACCACCATTGATGACACCATAAACAAGTTTAGAAAGAAGGACCGAGACGACTCGCCAGATCGATTCAGGTAGGATGCAGCCTCCGATCTGATGCAAGGAAACTAAACACAAAAGGAAAGTTTCTTGTTGCTATTTAGGACAAAGACATTTGAAGATGTGATCACAGAGCTTTGTGTGTTTCTTGATGGGTTTCTTGAATGTGTACAATGATTGTGTCTGGTCACCTTACCTCTCATGTTGTTTTTGTCCCTAGTGACAACGAGGAGGACAGGGGTCGATCATCTCACAATGGCCAGCAAAGAAAGGAGTTCAAAGATGAAGAGGAGACTGTTACCACAAGAAGTCTACAGATTGTCCAAGCAACAGAGACGACAGCAACACGGAAGAGAGGAGGGCTGCCATCCAAGAAAGTAGATCTTGGGGCCGCAGCCCATTACACAGGAGACAAGAGCCCAGATACCACCGCCAAACAGGTAGCAATAGCGCTCTTCAACAAATGAAATGAGAGAAGATTTTATTGATATGAGGCTGGTTATGTTTACTCTGAGTCTTGATGTTACGTCCCCACTTAAAAGCTAGGCGATGAGGGTGGGGGACAGTAACAGTTAGATCCAGGTGGAATGAAAAGAACGCCAGGCAGAGGTACTTAATATAAAATAGATCTTTATTTTAGGCAAACACCTCAATAATCATATAAATGGCCACAACAAAAGGAGACAGCACCGCTGCTTTAATGAGAAATCAGGGAGGTCAACCCAAAGTGGTAATGACCACTTCAACAAAGAAAGCAATAATAAGGCTTCAACAGAAAGAGACAGCAACGCTGCTAGCAAACAATATCCAGGCAGGCCACACAAACTAATGAAGGCCGCCGTCACTCATGGGCAATCACTGCTCAGTTAAACACTACTCACAAAGAGCCACACGCAGCAGGCTGTTCCACACCTAAGCCAGTAGCACACTCTGACCAGCACAGAGGAAATCCACCAGAAACCTCTCCAGTCCTCTTCCACACTGCTCTTCTCCAGCTTATATCACCCCTGAGGGTAATTGGTTGTAACGAGAGCAGATGAGCAGCAGGTGTGACCTAAGGAGAAGGCAGGGGCAGAGAGAGACAAGGGGAGGGGCCAGAACAAAGGAGGAGGAGGAGGAGGAGGAGGAGAAGAAAACACCACGCCCACACAAGGGCAGTATGGGGAGGCCCAGCTAGGGCCGTAACACTTGAGTTTTTAGCTTTCTTATTTTATTTTTTGGTTGTTTTAATTCCAGATGCAGCCAGCCGCAGCCCCTCAGCCAACCAATGCTGCCCTTGCTGATCTACTGATGGTGGACACAACACCTAGTCAGCCTGCTGCCACAGGTATAATGTCACTAAGTTTGAGAAACCTTTTGTGAAGCACACTTATAACCCTTCTTATGAGAAGATTGATGAGACTATTATCAGTAAAAAAAAAAAAAAAATTTCCAGTAGACAAATTGGACAGGATCCTTAAAGAAACTGATGGTCTCTGCCCAAAATGAAAAATACCTTCCAGTCACTGCAATTGTGACATACCAGTAAATCCAGGACTAACCGTTTTAGTTCAGCGTTACAGTACCACAAAGAAAAAAACTCCAGAGTAGCTGCACGAACACACTAGACTCTACTGAAAGTGTGGTGCCCAGCTGCTGATAGCAGCTTCCCATTTTTTGGGGACAGCAGGAGGAGGGAGTTGATGTATAGGAACTAAGTGCACCAGATGTTTTTGGAGGAGTCCCTAGGGAATGGAGAGGGCAGAAGCACTGAACAGATGTTTGGTCCCCTCCACCTATTCACTGCTTCCCCCTCCCCTCCCTCCTACACTTCTGACACTAAGGGAATGCTAACTATGGTGGAATGACACCTGGAGCTCACTTGTTTTAAATTTATTTCTGTTTCTCAATGCAGGCCTGATCGGTGGATTTGCCGACTTCTCCTCACCTGCTGCCTCTGCTGGACTGTCCTCGGGTTGGTTTTAAAAGTTTTTGGAGTGTGTGTGTGTGTGTTGTTGGTGTGTGTGTGTGTGTGTTGTTGGTGTGTGTGTGTGTTGTTGGTGTGTGTGTGTGTGTGTGTGTGTGTTGTTGGTGTGTGTGTGCATGTCTATGCTGTCCTGTTGCAACCATACCACTAGAATATTCAGAGGGATTCTGGGAGGGAGCCCTGGCCATATGGAGCCTGCTACCTGCTCTGCATAATAAGAACAGACACACATCAACTCCTGTTATGGATGACAAGGAGATGGGGACAGAGGAAGAAGTTGGTGGGGGTGGAGAAGGATGAGAGAGACTGAGAGAGGGAGAGAGACATTAGGCCAGGCCAGTTCAATAAAAATTTAAAAAGAGCCATCAGTGGTCACTGAGAATGTCCTCAAAAACATAACCTCTTAGTTAAGATTTAGCTTTCTATTGTTTACTGTCAGGCTCAGATTTGTGATTTTGCTGAATCATATATTTGCACGGCTCACAGTACAAATATCACTGTTTCGATGGCAAATAAAGACACTCATGCAGCTGTCTGTTTTTTGTTTTTGTTGTTTTTCTGCCTTTCTCGTTGCAGCAGCACAACCCTCTAACCCCAATGGAGACTTTGGAGAATGGAATGCTTTTCCTGGAGGTCAGATGCCAGCATCTGCTCAGACTGGCAACATGAGTGGAAATGACCTTTTTGCACCCATGAATGCAGGTCCTTCTGTTGCCACCCCAACTGCTGCCCCAGCCCCAGCTTCAGGCTCTGGTCTTGCCTCAGCAAACCTGTTTGACTTGATGGGGCCAACACAGTCTCTCACCTCCTCTCAGAGCCTCAGCTTTAGCATGAGCAACACACAGAGTATGAGCACCACGGTCCTACCCCAGTCTAAGTCACAGGTATGCATGATTGCACTCATTCATACACACATCCTTGTTAAATTATTGATTGTTCTACATATCATTACAAGACTCCTATCGGGTGTAAATAGAATACAGGTGGAATCAAAATCTCTTGGGTCACAGACTCTTAGGCTTCATGGATACAGAGCTAGAGAATGGATTAGTGTGTGGTATATAAAGCATAGCATGAGATATGAGACATTGCTAGCTCCAATAGTAAGTTCGAGTGATTAGATCTGGATTTTCCTCAGCAATATTTTTAGATCTTGTCAATGCCGAATCTGAATTAAGCATGTTTTTGTGAATTCAAAATGTGTACCTTTTATCGTACCACATGCTTGTTTGCTCTTGGCCTAGAAATTCAAATGCTGTGCAAAATTTCTTTCACATGCTGTTTATAATAGATTAATTCCAGATGTGACAAGCTAGATAACTATTATCACTAAGGGTCAAATACTTCCATTTATCCTCTTACTCCCACTTTTTAACATTGCACCTTGACCTCCTTGTGTGATGGAGACATACTTCATGTGATTGAAAGACAAAGGACAAGCGGGATGGTGGAGAGTTAATGTGCAGCCACTCCAGATGCTCATCTTCCCCTGAGACTTTCCATAACCACCCACTCCTCATTTTACTGACACCGAATGAGAAAAATGAGATTTGAGTCACAAAAACATTAAAAGTCCAAGGAAAGTTCACATATGTTGACTGTATCTTCATGTAAAAAGGGTGTTGACCTACTTTAAAGGGGGGAAAACATTCACCTCTTCCATTTCCTCTATTTATTTTAAATGATATGTTTTTATTGAGTTAAGAAAGAGACTCGGGTAGATTTCCCTCTGTCGAGGTTAAGTGGGTCATGCTAAAGGTTTAGATGCTTGAATAATGAAGTAAAAACTGCATCTCTTAATTTTTTTTATGAATTTGGCACAAATGAGCTCTTTTTCTAACATTTTGCCTGCTTGTTTATCTGTGCTAGCCCCTCCAGACAATGGGGGGTCCTCTTCAACCACAGCCCATGCAGTCTCTCCAGCCTGTTCAGCAGGGAGTGTCATCTCAAGGTGCAGGAGCCAAAGCATCCCTTCCATCCACCTGGTCAGATCACTCTGTTAACATCAGCCTGGACTTCCTAGGCCCTGGAATGCAGCCCCCCAAACCAGCCCAGCCCAGTCTCAACACTCTCCAACAAGGTGAGAGGATTAGTACTTCAGATCTGACATGAATGGCAACAACCTCACAGTCCAGGTTCTGGCTTAAGTCTTTTTAAAATTTGAATTTCTCTTTTGTTATTTCCAGGCAACCAGGCACCCGGCAACATGCTCTCCCAGGGATTTTCCAATATGAGTCTGGGACCTACAGCTGCCCGACCTCCTGTTAATCCCATGATGCACCCTGGTGCTGGCATGGGGATGGGGATGGGAATGGGCATGGCCCCCAATCAGGGCATGATGGGAATGGGGATGAACATGGGGATGCATCAAGGTGGGATGAACATGGGGATGCATCAAGGTGGGATGAACATGGGGATGCCACAGGGAGGTATGACCATGGGGATGCCTGGTGGGATGGGGATGAACCCTGCGATGGCCCAGCAGCCCAAACAAGATGCTTTTGCTGACTTTGGAAATTTTGGAAAGTGATGGAACTGGAGAGCAAAGATTATAAGAGGAGCAGTGGCAGTCTCCCTCTCCGTCCACTGGTGAAGGATTGTTAAGAGCTGCAAACAAAGAGTACTTGAATGTCAATAATGTCAACTATCATAATACCAACACCCTGCAATCTCTTTTTTTATAGTAATATGATTTGGATCTAAATGAATGAGTGTGTGCGTGCGTTTGAACGAATGATCTGTCAGGTCTGGGTTCATGGTCAGGCACTCTGATGATGGTGTGCCTTGTAGGTTAGTTGTATATCAGTGAGCAGGAAGAAGAAAGTGCCACTGAGAGAATGTCAGGGGGATTTGCTTTATAACCTCAATCAAATGAAATCACCAGAATTGCAAAAAAACACGACTAGCTGCGTTTGTTTTCCTTTTTTCCTTTTGCTATATAATGTCGATAACTTGATGAATCATGAATTTCGATAGCTTGATCTGCCATTTTTAACTTCCTAACAAACATTGAAGGATGTCAGGTTACCTCTTTCTTTTTTCTTTAATGTCATCGTTCTTCCTTCAACGTGTAAATAGAAATCTGAAGCCCTAACAATAAGTTATGAAGCTCATATATGAGAGGCAGTGACAATGTGAAGAATTGTATCATGTAGACCAAATCTGATATGAATTAAGAACTATAACAAAGCACATTGACACCTTCTCTTTGTACATAAGTATCCAGACTTCAAATGTGCCTGCAGCTGGAGTAATTAATTATTTGCAGTGAACGCTATCAATTGAATTTGAGGAGTTGCACCTGCAAGACCATGAATTTGCCTTTCTTATTGGTATATAGCTATATTTTTCTTCTGATAATTATAATCAGTTAGCATCCAAATGAGATAATCAGTAGGTAGAAAAGCCTTATACAGGAGTAGAGTGCCTGAAAGACCTTTGCCTTTTCTCTTCAGTCAACCTCTTTGAAGGCGACAATGTGACTGCAGTGTTGAAAATAGCTGCGAGGATGGAGTTTTTGTGCTTGGTACAAATATGCCTGTGCCTCAAGCCAAGTGTACTGTCTGTACAGATGGCGGATGCAGTTGTTTCACTAGTTCTCTTTGTTCATCTGATTCAACTTTTTTTTTTCTTGTTTGTTTGTGTTTGTTTTCAATCTATTAAGGCCAGTGAGAACTTCAGAGCTACAAGACACCAAGATAAATTCATTCAAACCTCAAGTGTTGATTCAGACTGTTAAGATTGTAAAATGCAGCTGTCTGTTAGATGTTCATCAGTGCATTTTGGTACACGACACCTTCCATGTTGATTAATGTTGCACATTAAAGCAGGAGTCCTGAAAAGATTTTCTGTCATAGCCACCATCAGTCCGAGTCTGTGTGTTTAGTGACTTATCAGGTACAGATAATTGTGTGAGAGGAAGCACTAACCTGCCATGTTTCAGATCAGCATGTTGGTTGGATTGCATTTGTGTCATCGGGTAGCACATCATGAACAGTCCCATCCAGCTGTATGCCACTTTCGTTATGCTATAGATGTACACAACATTGCACTTCAGTGGTTCAAGTGCCTGCCGGTGGTTGCCTCCTGATCCTTGTGATGAGTGATAGATAATCAAAATTGAATCTTGACTGCCTGACATTTTTGGTGTGTCGACGCTGAGATAAATAATTCACTGACCAGAGGAGAAGGCGGTGGATTCTGCAGCCTCAGGAGGATTTAAGTTGTGTTTTTCTACTCTCAACCCTCCTCTCAAGGGCTCATAAGGCTGAGCACACTAACACATAGTAGCCTTGCATCGGTGTCTGAAGCATTAAAATGACCAAAATCTGTTTGCTGTTTTTTGTTTTTTTGTTTTTTTTTTCCTATTATATACATATATATATATCCGTAGAGGTTTGTTTTACGCATTTTCTTTTCTACTTTAAATCCTCTTGGTCCTCTCAAAAATGGGATTGTTGAAACACTAGTATATGCAAATGTAAGATCATGGAAATCCTTCTAGAAAATGAAATTTTGCATTATTCCCATTTTGATTTGATTTACACATCAAGATTCTTTATCTACAACATTAAACAGTTGATTGAAATTTGCTAATGGTGTGTGTTATTTGGTGTGTTGTGTCATTAGCCTCATTCAAAACTGCTTCAAGCAGCAAAAGTGAAGCATCTGCACTTGGCTTGGAAATTACATTTACTTGATGGGAGTTTAATTTGTGCCAGTAACGAGACGGTGTTCAAAAGGCCGTCTGTAAATCAAAGAGAAAAGTTACGCGCTGCCAGATGTATTATAGCTCAGGTAGATCCCCCCCCCCAGCATTTTCTTTTTGCCGGCCAGTCACAAGGACTCCTGTACCACTTCAAATCTTTATTATGGATCTCTTATAACACTGAAATAATGTTAAAAAGGTCTTTCAAAGTTACCTGACCATTTTCAGAGGAATGTTATTTTTGCCTCTTGTGGTCAACAAGCAACTTCACAAATAATCAGTATAAAATTAATTTTTTAAACACAGTTTGAGAATTTATTTTTTGCACCAACAAGGTGATTTTCACAGATCTATAGGTGAAAACCTGACATATCGCAGCATAGTGTGTCCTTAAAAATTTTAAAATGAGAAAACTGCTCAAGTGGAGGACAAAAGGAGTGGAACTAAACTATAGATTAACAGTATCTGAAAGTCATGTCCTTAAAAACTAAAGAAGTCTGAACTCTTATGCAAGCAGTCCTCTGAAGCGTAGAAGTGGTCATACCAAATATTTACCTTAACGCTTGTTATAATTGTGCAAACTCTGATTTGCCTTGCATATTGTAACCCTGTATGTTTGCACGTTTGAATAAACCTGTTTCCAGGTTTCTTAGCAATATATAAAGAAATGAGGTGACTCAAGACTTTTGCACAGGACTGTATTTCAATTGTTAATCCAAACTTAACAGTTATAACTCTAGCTCTAATTTTAGCCAGTGAGTTTATCACTTTTTGATCATTCAGCTTGTCCATTATTGCTGATTAAGTAACTTTTCTTGTGAAACCAGTTGTGGTCCACGTAGGTCTTTAATTAACTGTACTTCTGTGTTTTCTGATAAGTTGAGCTAATTCCAATTTACCCGCCGGGTCCTGCAAAGGTAGCCCAGGCTGAAAAAACACTGATTATAGAACACAAGAGAATAAATCAAGAAAGCAACGAGCCAGCTGCAGCTCCTGAGCTCAACACATGCTTTGAACCTTTTGCACTTTCAGACTATCGGGACTTAAGGAATGCAACAAAATCCTTTTGGTGTTACAGTTAGGGAAGCGCTGGATTCTTTTATTTGTCAAATTTATAGTCTCTCCCAGTGCAAGTGATGGCCTCATTACTCTGGTATAACACACACAAGAGACAGATGTTGCAGTTGTTGCCACAATTAGACCACACAATCAGTACTGTGCTCTGCTCACACTGCATCAGGGATTGTTGGAACACACTTTTGTGACAAACACAGCTTGCATTAAACAATTGACCCCATTTTTTCCCTCTCTGGAGAGGCCTTTTAAATGGGCTACACTAATAATATTCTGATACATTATATGAAAAGTAACGTTATATACAGTAAATGAATAAAAGCTCACCTTACTCATAGAACATGCCCCACTTATGACATAAAATATATGGAAAGAGGGTCAGTCTCTAAACAAATTAAGAGACGCTGAAATGCAGAAAGAAATCTGACGCAGACCCAGAAACATTGCAGCGACGGTCGTTCTGTGCCACTCATCATCCAAAACTAACCTCTGTCATTTAAAAAGGAAAAAAAAAAATGCAACATCTTTACAACTTCTAAGAGATGCAGTAAATCGTGCTTTTATGGGTAATGTGCCCATTAAAGAGTAAAAGCAATCTAAGACGTCAAGACAAATGACAGCTTTTGAGTGCCATCTGCAATCTCGAGCTTCACAAACTCAATTATTCATAATGCATTTATGAAGTCCGCTGAGACTGCGCTGTCATTCCCATTCAAACTAGTGGGGAAATGCAACATAAAGGGACAAGCTCTTTGAGATGACAATGGCCTGTTCGATGGCTCTGGTGTGTTTATGGTGCCACCTGCTGGGAGACAGCCATTTCACTGGGTTTCCTTTACAGGGTGTCAAATAAACTAAACAGGCAAAAACAAAACACACACAAACACACTTTTCTGTAATTACAACTGGAAAGCTTTTATTTATCAAAAGCAAAATCATTTCTCTGGTGGGCAAAGACAAACCTCCATATCAATATGATATAAATCATCAGTCTGTGATCCATCTGAATCTCTAGAATTTGTCAGTACTAGTTAGCGCAGATGCTCCAAAAAACCCTGCATTTTTGCCCGGGATCAATGTAAGAGTGAAAATCAGAGCGGCTGGGGGTTAACCAGGATGACATTCTCGCCACGGATGAACAGCTGGTTGATGTGGCGCGTATGGATCTTGCCGTACGTCTTGGTTTCTTTCTTCTGGCGAGCCTGTGGACTTTGGACCACAAGCAGTGTTTTGTGTGCATCCTTTTTGGTTTCAGCAGCTCCTGACAGCTCTGAGTCTGCTGTCCTGCTGTCTCCTCTCACACCAACGGCATGAGAAGAAGAACGACTTTCTGGAGTCTCTTTGGGAGAATCTGCAGGCTGCTTCTTCACCGACTCAGCACATTCAGAGGTTTCCTGGAGACTTAGCTTCTCAAAAAGCTGCAGATACAAAGATTTGATCATTCTTAAGATTTTCATCCAACTGAACCACATAAAAGCGCTCCGTGTGCTCTATATGTATATGTAAAAAGACCTTTACAATTTAAGCCAGCAATACTACTGTCAGCTCGCTTGCAAGCATTTAATCAGCAAAGCACAGATAGCTGTTATTATGAAGTAGTCATTAGAAACTTCTAAATGTTTCTAGCTTTCCTTAGAAAATTGAAGGACAAAATTTTACTCGTGTGTGTGTGTGTGTATATATATATATATATATATATATATATATATGATGAAAACTCATCCATTACCCGTGTAGTGGTGAGGGCTTTCTCATGATAGAAAGCCTCTCCAAACAGAGGCTCTCTGTACGTTTCATCCACATCCACCATCGCCTGACAGCGAGAGATAACCAACGATTAAGATACGAAATTTGCGTAGTTCAAGAATGCCACATGAGATCACTGACCATGTTCCAGAACTTGTCGAAGGCCACGACAAAGCCAGAGCACACTCCCCTCAGACCTTTGAAAGTCCTGACGTGAACTTTGACTCTTATCCTCTCCTCCACGCAGCGGTACAGCTCCCCCAGAGGACTGCCTTTACACACTGAAAACACAAGACAAGCAGGTCGCACAGCTGCCTCTGCCTATTATGATAAATGATACAGGGAATTCAGCTAAAACTGATGCTTCTTTAAAGTAACAAGTAATGCTAAAATTATCAATAAAATATTTAGTATATATATAAATATATAATATATATATATAATATATATATATATATATAATAATTATATGTGTGGATGTGTGTGTGTGTGTGTGTAATGTTGTTTTCATTTTATTGGGGGCAAAGGGGTTCAGGGTATACGTAAACCACAACTAGGAACCTGCCAACCAAGCCATTCTGCGTCTTTTATTACTCCAGTAGTCCTATTTTACTGGGACATTTTATTTTATTTTTTATTTTATTTGTCGGTTTATTTGGGGTAGTCTGTCGGTTCTTAGTGTATTCTAATAAATACAAATATCGTATTCTAGTCCCTCCTAAAGTTTAAAGCGGCTCAGTGAAACTGCCCAGGCGGGACTAGGTCTCCAACACATTACATGATGAGTGTTGAACCTACGGGGCATTCTCGTCAGGACATTTTTCACAGGTTTCTGCCTCCTCTTCCTCCGCGTCGTGCCGCTGCTGCTTTCTCCCTCCTCTGACTCAGATACCGGGTTGTTCACCATGAGTTTCTTCAGCCTCTCGATGCGCTCCAGGTCAACCACGCCTTTCATCGCCTTACGTTGCCTTTTCTCCACGTTCTCCGGTTTAGCTCTCCCGCGGCCGCCCTTCAGAAAGCTCTCGTACTCGGCCACGTTGTTGAAGCACTTGATGTTTGGGATGGGAAGCTGCACTGTCGGTGAGTACAAGGCCAAGAGTGGATCAAATTTATCCGAGCAGACGTCCAGTTTATCTGCGCCATCGTCCTCGGCTTTACTGCCAGCCTCCGGCGCTGAGGCCGGGCTGGAGCAGGGTGCTGACAACGTCTCCTTACTGTCTGAATTTACACTTCTTTTTTCCCTCTCCTCCATGTTCAAAACAACCGAGGAATTCTGGGTATTTTGTCGTGTTTATCAACTGGACTACAAGTCCCATAGCCTCCTAGATGTACAGTATCTAGTTTAGTTTCTATTTAGGCACAAGATGGCGCTAGAAAGCAAATTACTTTCGTAAAATCTTTAAAACTTAAAAAAAAATTCCGCAAAGCATCCAAAAAAAATTGAAAATTGAAGCATTATTTTTAAGGTGGCTGAAGAAACGGGAAATTATTTGCGTTTTATTTTAAGTCTACCGTAGCTCCGAAAATTTGTGTTCCGGGTGATTGTAGTTCCGCTACGACACAATTTCTGGGCGGACCGTATACAAACCAACGTGTTTGAATGTGCGGAAGAGAATTATTCTTATTATTTAGATATATTTAGTTTATATATTCTCTAAATAGAGAACTGACATACGTATAACACAGATCATTTTAATAATAACACTTTCCATCATTTGAAGTTATTGAATTTAGTTTTTTATATCATAGTAGTTGTTGTCCGTTTTGACTGAATATTTTCCCACTGTTGACATATAATTTTCGCTCCTTGTGCTTTCTCTTCAGGAGTATCCCAATGCTAATTAGTACAGCGAGCAGATTTGGTGTTTGGTGCTGTTCTCTTACACCTTCGGTCCGTCTTTTCTCCAGATCCAGTAACATGGCCAAAAGTAAGTTTGAGTATGTGCGCAACTTCGAAACAGATGACACCTGTCTGCGGAACTGCTACATTGTCGTGAGACTGGATGGTCGCAATTTTCACAAGTGAGTATTCTTCATTTGCGCTAAAACACCAGGAGCTATTTGAATCCAAATTGTTGTTTTGGCGTCTTAATGCATTATGTGTTTCAGGTTTGCAGAGCAGCACAAGTTTGCAAAGCCCAATGACGACAGGGCCTTGGGGCTGATGACAAGGAGTGCACGCTCTGTCATGGAAGAACTGGAGGATATTGTTGTTGCCTATGGCCAAAGTGATGAGTTCAGCTTTGTTTTCAAGCGGTCTTCTACCTGGTTCAAAAGAAGAGCCAGGTGCTGATGTTTTACATAATGTTGAATAACATAATTTTCACACAGACATCCTCTAGCATTTTATCTGACTTCATTTTGTCCCCTCTTTTCCTTACAGTAAGCTCATGACCCACGTGGCCTCCCAGTTTTCCTCCTCGTACGTGTTTTACTGGAAGGAGTTTTTTGAGAATCAGCCCCTCCTGTACCCTCCGGGATTTGACGGACGGGTGGTCCTATATCCTAGCAATCGTAACCTTAGAGACTACCTTAGCTGGAGGCAGGCAGACTGTAAGTGCAAATGATGCTCTGAATGGTAAATCACACATTTGGTGTGGTGGAAATATCTCACATTGTGTCTCTGTTTCTTTAAGGTCACATAAATAATTTGTACAACACAGTGTTTTGGATGTTAGTGCAAAGAAAAGGACTCAGCACAACACAGGCAGAGGATCGCTTAAAGGTGAAACACAATTGATTAATGTATGTTTGAGTGTAAACTGGCAGATGCAAGTGCTTATTAACAGATATTAGTATTTGAAAAAGGTACCATCAAAAAAATCATATTAAGGTAATGCCCACATATTTAAGGTTGTAAGCATCGATATGTTAAAGACTGTCACTTATAGTCAAGGTCACCCACACCGTATTCAAAGTGTACCATGTCCCAAATGAAGACACACTGGCTTCTACCTACCAATAGATTCCAGCAGCATATTTTGTAGATCCATATCAGCTGATCATGTGTCAGAAAAAAACAACAGTGAATGCTCACATTTCTCAAAATGTGCCATATAAAGGATAATTGATTGCCATACTTGGTGATTTTTTCTTTCTGGCTACAGATACGTTATGGTAGGTATAAAGCTTTTCAACTACGAGTATCTGGACTCCTAAACAGCATCAGGAACAAGCTAGTGGCAGTGATGGCTGGTACTGATATAGTTATGTATTACTTGTAAATTAAAAGGTTAATTTAGGGTATTGAATATTGTGAATTAGCCACAGTAAGCAAATCTGCCCTTTTAACATTTCCTAGAAGGAAGGTGAGGTCCCAAAACTATTAGGAAAGGGAAAACATTATTTCCCCACACGCTATAGAAAACTGCCAACCAGAAACAAATAACTCACCAGACCACCAAAAACCGAGGAAACAGGCGATGAGCCCCCAGTTGGCACAATATGAAAAAGGCATCCCCTTCCCCTGAGTCCCAAGTAGCCATAAGAACAACTTCTTAGTTATGTATTAGTGTTATATTTATTGAACAACAGATTTCCCAAAAATCAGAGTATAAAATGAGTGAGCCAAGACCACAATAACAAACAAGTAGAGCTATCCATCAACACAAACTTACATGACCTGGCAAAAAGTAATAAACCCAAATATATACCTACCCGGACTGTGAAAATGAATAAATTGGTTGATTCGTTAGCTAAGAATGTCTTAATTGTAAAAATTCATCTATCAGTATAATTTCAGTTTAAAAACAAAACAAACATTTTCTCCATTTAATAATATCACTTATATACTTACACAACACTTGGCTTTAGGGGCTGATAAGTTTCAAGGTACTATTTCTGATATTTCATCTGAGTAAACAAAGAGGTTATTTAAAAGATGTAAGCTTTCAGCTACGTCATTATGAACAATTTATTACTGTGCATTAAAATAGTGTGTACAGGAACAGGTCTGTCACTAGCTATGACAGCTGCTACAGACTGACGCAGCTGTCCTCTGGAAATCACCTCATTCTTGTGGGGGCTGTCTGGAACCAGCTGATGGGTTTTGGGTGGATGTTTAGGCAGCATGAGTTATTTATTTATACCTTATCCAACATTCATGGTTCATAATTCCTACGTAATAATAACAACAACAAATAATAACAAAAAAATGACAGAGTGGTTTACTATTTATTTCTTGTTGATTTTCTTCTAGTTTTAATTCCAAAGTAAAAGACACAGCCACTATATATAACCAGCGGTTTGGTGGGCGGTGGTGTTCCTGTCATGCTTTTGTTGTAGCTGTTTATAAAACTGTACTATCTAAAGACCATGTGAGGGATTGTGTAGCTACACACCTAAGTTTGGATGTCTCACAGTATTTCTGCCTTTTTCAGGGAACATTGGCTGGAGATAAAAATGAGATCCTCTTCACAGAATTTGGTATCAACTACAACAATGAATCTGCCGTCCACAAGAAAGGTACCACCCTCATCTGGGAAAAGGTGAGGTGCTCAAGAAGGGTTTTAAATCTGTTCCCCTATTCCGTGGGCTATCTACTAAACTCAAAGGATAGAAACAAAGTATAGATCCTATCACGCAATTATCAGTCCGATACCGATACAGGCATTTGTGTCAATACTATTGATATTTTGATCAGTCCGCCCACCTCCATTCATCAGGTTAGGTATGCCTCTCAGTGAAGTGCAGGGACACGCTGATCCAATCAGTGCGGTACATGTGCAGCTCTGGACATCCATGGCACGAAATCTATTATTGCTTAATCTAATGTGCATGAACGCCACTTGTCCCTGTAAGAAATTGGACTCAGTCTGCATGGGGGTTCAGTACCTAGTTAATATGTCAGAGTTTGTTGTTGGAATTAACCAGACGAATTGCTCCACCTGCGACAATGCACCAAGTTCTGTGTCAAAAAGTTAGGGCAAAACCTTTTAACAGTTTGAGGTGACGTCAGAACCTGTACATAGAAGTTTGTTGTTGTCCAGAAATTGAATCCAAGGTTTAAAAAAATGCCTAAAAACCTGAATTCTTTTAAATAGCCAGCAGGATCAACTCTTGTGCTTGCATAAATCAATTCCCTTGTTATGAGGTTTCTCATTCACATCATGTAGACATTGCTTAAGATTTGTCTGCCATATTGGACCAGTAGGGAAACATGTGTATTCTTCTACTGGTTGGCAGTGGAGTACCTGGAGGTTGCTGGATCTTCCTTGGTGAAATATTTGCAAAGAAGATGCTGCACCCAAAAGCTCATAGTGATTGCTTTGGTTGCTAGCAGGTTTCCAAGGTTGCCTGCAGTTCTTCCTGTTTGTCCACAAGCTTTTGCTAACTACTAGCGTAACAGTAATAACTTGAGAAAGTGTGACGCAAATTGGATAGGGGGAAGATTAGCCTTCAAAGTAAAAGTCGCACCTTTTGAAACTTTGAAAGTCCTACTTTAACATAACACATGGTTTTATTTTTTATTTTTTTTAAGTTATTCCCAAATTTGCTGTGAAATAGATGTTAAAGCAGGGTATGCATTTTAGAATGGCTGCCTTGTGGTTGATAGATTGCTATTGTATGGTGAAACATCAGTTTTCTTCTCCGTCACATCCACCCCTCGCTAGTCAGATCAGGATTTATAACACCAGTCAAAATGCCTCTCTCCCAAACTCAAAACAGTAGTCCACAAACCAGGTCATGGGTGTGACCATATTTTATATAGTCTGTGGTTGTTTTTGCATGTTTAAGCACACTAACGGCTCGCTTTTTCAAATGGTGTCTGTTTTTCTTCTTGTTAGAAGCAGTGAAGTCTGAGATTGAAACATTAAAATCACCACACTGCCTTTTTTCCCCTTTATTGGTATTTCTGTTGTTGTACATGAAAGAGAAATGTCAGCAGCTGCATACACTTTTTTTTATTGCACATGACCTCACATTGTGGATGGAGTGTAAGAGAAAAGAGTTCTACCACTAACATAGCAAGAAGCCATTTTTAGAAATTTCCTTTTCATGTAATAGTAGCATTTCCTTTAATAGGACATTTATTTATGCAGTTAGATGCTCCTTGGTTGTGAAAGGGAAATTTAAACTCACACAAAAACAAAGAAAAGGAAAGAAGAGATTTTCATAGGATCAAATGTATAAATAAATAACAAAGTATAAATCACTGTAATGTGTAGTGTGTCAGGCTCCCACTTGCTGTGGCACCAGATGTAGACCTGACACTAACTGCAGGAAACGTTGGTTTCATAGAAATTTAAGTTAGGTTGCATCACACTGCACCAGCTCCTCTGAGGGTTTTTTTTTTTTTTTAAATGCACTCAAAACCAAATCCCACAAAATAAGTTTACAGGGTTTAGGTACCGGACTGATAGATTATGTACTGCTTATCTATTCTCCAAATGTTGAACTACTTATATTAATCAATTTTCTCATTTGTCTTATCTAGCGAGATGAGACTGTCATTAAACGCACAAAGCTGCCAAATGGGGAGGAAAAGGACATGCCCGTCACACGTAGCAGGAGGAGGGTAGAGGCCTACCATTGTGACCTTATAGGAGAGCAGTTCTGGGAGGAGCACCCAGACATCCTGGAGGATGACAACTGCTAACCGAACTTTTCCTGTTGAAGGAGAACAACTCTGAACGCATCTGACCTCGGAGGTGGAAGCGGACCCTTTTAAGCAGCCACTCCAGAGCTACAGCTTTATATTGACTTTGTGTCAAATGACATGTTACCCATGAAGATCTAATGTATTCTTACTTTCATATATAAAAATGTTCCTAAGATGTTGGAACTTCCCTTCTTTGACTGCATAATGATGTCTGTCATGTTTAAAGAAAAGCAGATGTGAGTGTTTTAATAGTGTGATATCTATTTACTCCTGCATGTGGCTCTCCTAAGGTTGCCTTTCCCAAAATATGCCCTCATCTGATACCATGAATGACATTTAGAATACTACCAACACTTGATCTTTCAGTACGTTTGACATATTTTCTCTTGGCCTCCTGCTCTTATTACTCAGGGGTATTCAGCATGTGTCAAATCTATTTTACCTTAAAATTCTAATCCTTGAGTTTTAATACTACTTCTTCAAAGCATTCCCTTGCAGTGTCCAGTAAGAAAAGAAATAAGCAGAGTAAAGCAGAAATCAATACCTTGACAGGAACTCACGGCCTTGTCTTGAAGCCAGCTTACCATTTAGAGACGTGAATGGGCTGCACTGTCATCGGAGCTAAGAATACCTCACACACCCTGCATACACTTTATCCTTGACATGTGCACTGTGGGGTAGTTATCATCACACTTATAAATGACCGGCTCAGTATGAATGGCTGCTGGAAGCCTAAACTAGTAGGAGCCTACTGTATGTTGTTACTTTAGGTGGACTCAGTTACAGTTGATATTTTTGGTTCTGTGACCTTGTTAAAAGCATTTAGCTGTACTGTATTTTATGTAATTAGAATTTAACTTTCTAAGCACAGATGTGGAGCAAATTCTAATACGGAGGCCTTTTTGTTTCAAATATACAGCGGTCATTATCTAGAATGACTTCATGAACAATTATATACAGATACAGTTATATAGTAATTAAAATATCAGCATATACTATATTATACTGTATGTTACTTTAATAACATATATAATCTGTATGCCTGAGTCATTGGCAAACAGTCCGTCCAGTGGTTCAGCATGTGGCCTAGAAAGTTCAGATAGCAGAACATGTTAGAACAAGTGGTGCAGTTATTTAAAGACAGCATATGCAATGCCAAACATTTACTCGCAGGTCTACTAAGTTAGACAATAAATTCAGGAGTGACCTAAATTGTAAGCTTGTGTTTATTTGTTGTTTTTTTTTTGGTTAGTCCTTCAGTTCTGATAAGGTTACTAAGCTACTGGTAAAATGGCCAGATGGTGTGTGATAACGCCAACTAAATTTAAAACACAGTCATTAGGTCATTTAAAAAGGAAAACACACACAGCCACTGGACCCATGTGGGTATTTTATGGAATTTTTCAAAAGGTCTAGTAGCTCATTGTCCAGACTATCCTTTAATTATAACACTGAAAGCTTTTTTTTAATTAACTGAAAATCTTAAAACAAAAGAAATTTCTGTATTGCATAGTGAAAAAAATTAAACTTTTCTGTCATCTAATGGTTTATTTATTACCTAATTACTTTGGTGTAGTATGAATGGTAATCAGAGAGGTCTTCATTAGTGGGAAAAGCTGTAAAACTTATGAAAATACAGTTAAAAGTTCAAAATTTATACCCTCCTTTACATTTTCCAAAGCAGTCCAGAGATTCTGGTCCCCGGGCCTTACATTTGACAGCCCTGTTGTAGACAATAGTTTTTAATCTTTAGCAGCTGTCAAAAAGCTTTACATTTGAAACTAACATGACTCTGCAGATGTCCTAGTGATGTCATCAGGAATGTCTTAATGTCTTAAGTACATTACCAATTTTAATTATTTCATAATAATTGTTCATAATTATTCTAAATAATTATGAAAAACATATATAGCACAGCTAATGTACACTTATCTTTTCAGTTATATATTTTCAATGTATAACATGAATGCAACAGTCCATTGTCTAGCCTATGGTGGCATTAAAGGTCCATAACTTGTTCTGAGAGACACTGCAATGAATAAGCATGTTATAAAAAGAGAACAACAGAAAGCCTCCATTAAAAATTGTTTTGGTGGAAAAGAAAGTGAGAAATTAGTCGAATAATGGGAAGTACATTCTTATTAATGTCTTTTGTCCTGTCTTCCTCCTTTTACCTTTAACTGGTGGCGCAGATGGCTGGCGTGGTTCTGGTAAAGGTTTCTTCGTGTTAAAATGAGGTTTTTCCTTCCCACCGTCGCCAAGTGCTTACTCTAGGGGTCGTCTGATTGTCGGGGTCTTTTCTGTACTATTTTAGGGTAACCTTACAATATAAAAACGAGTGTTATTGTGATGTGGGGCTATATAAATCAAACAGAGTTGAATTAAACATGATCTGGTATTTCTGTCAGTTTTGCCACTGCTTTGTCTTTCAAATTTGTGGAAGTACAGTAGGATATCCTTTGAAGTGGTGCAAATAATGCTAAAATAATCATTTCAAGACTTCTAGAATAAATTAAATGCGCTAAATTGATATATTTTTTAAATAATCCCGTTTATAGATTTTCACTTAAAAAAGCGCTGTGACCGTGATTTCCTTCTCGCTCGTTTGTTCCTGACTGCTTGTCTGCCTCGTCTCGGCTCATCGTCCTCTCTGTCTGTCGAAGGGGAGTGGTTAGGCAAAATGGTGTGCCAGCATCTCGCCGTTTGCCTCTGTGATGTGAAGCAACCGGGCCGGATCACCGCACATTTATGCCTCTGCTGAGCGACTTCACCCGGAGCCGTTTGTTTTTAGAATGCGTCCAGGAGCGCGTCCTCCACCACCACCATCACCACCTCCCTATGCCGCGCGGTGCTGTGTGTGTGTGTGCCTCATAGTTGTCCTCTACTGTGCCGTCGCTGCTGCTGTGTCTGAAGCCGCTGTTTACAATGGTGAGTCCAAGTGTTCCCCGGCACGACTAGAATCTGGATGCCTGCTTTGAATAGACGACTGTTGTTTTGCGCAGGGATGCATTCCTGTTTAAATGGTTGCATCAGGTGTGTGTCGGTTATGTAGACGACAACGTGGATCTCCAGTGTTGTTTCTTAACTAGCAGCAAAGATAAGACGCTAACTCTTATTCTGTGGTATTTTCAACCTTTTCCCTCCGTTCCATGTGTTTCTAATCAGGAGACACCAAACAGGCTTCGCTGGAAAGCATCCTTGAGAACGTGGAGAGTTATGAGATTACTTATCCCATATGGCTGCATCCTCTCAGACACAAGAGGTCTGACAACAAAGAGGTGAATTTGTCTCGCTCTTTGTCCTTCTGACTAACAAAATGCTTTAGACGCACTGACACACATCCAGCTTTCATATAAAACCTTTGTGTAAACCACTGCTGTGAAAAAGTGCTTGCCCCCTTCTTGAGTTCTTATATTTTTTGCATATTTCTTACTCTTAAATGTTTCAGATCCAACAAAGGGATCAGGCAAAGATAACCAGAGTAAATAAAAAAGCAGGTTTAAAATGATTTTAAACGATCGCTTATTGAGAGAAAAAGCTGTCAAAGCCCACCTGGTCCTAAAATTAATAACTAGTTGTGGCACCATCAGATTGCAAGAACTGCAATCAAGCGTTTGCAATAACATCACTGTGGAGGAATTTTGCCCACTCAACTTTGCAGAATTGTTTTATTTCAGCCAGATTGGAGGGTCATGTCAAAGCATATCCATCTAATTTAAGTCCAGACTTTAACTAGCCCACGCCAAAACCACTATTTAGTTGTTTTAGGCATTCGGAGGTGGACTTGCTGGTGTTTTGTAGATAGATCATTGTCCTTCTGCATAACTCGAGTGTGTTTGAGCTTCAAGGCACGAACTGATGGCTGATCGTCCTCCTTCAGGATTTTCTGGTAGCGAAAAGAATTCATGGTTCCATCAATGAGGGCAGTCGTCCCGAAGCAGCAAAGCAGCCCCAGACCATCACACTACTACCACCACCACCACGCTTGACTGGTTGCTGTGATGTTCTTTTTATGAAATATGAAGTACTGCGTTAGTTTCATACCAGATGTAACTGGACTCAAACCTCCCAAAAAGTTCTGCTTTTGTCTCATCAGTCCACAGAATGTTTTCCCACAAGTCTTGGTGATCATTATAATATTCTTTGGCAAAAGTAAGACGAGCCTTTGTGTTCTTTGTGGTCGGCAGTGGTTTTCAGTTTGGAACTCCTCATTGTGCCGTTTTACCCAGTTCTTATTGTTAAATCATAATCGCTGACCTTAACTGTGGAAAATGAGGCTTGCAGTTCTTTAGATGTTGTTGTGGGGTCTTTTGTGATCTCCTGGATGAGTCAAGTATGCGCTTTTGGGGTAAATTCGGGAGGCTGGTCACTCCTGGGAAAGTTCACCACTTCAAAGTTTTCTCCATTTCATCCATACAATGTCTCTCACCATGATTCACTGGAGTCCTAAAGCCTTAGAAATGGCTTTGCAATCCTTTCCAGAGTGATAAATGTCAGTGACTCTGTTTCTTTAGATTACAGTTTGTTGCTTTTTGAGATCTTTTAGCCTACTTCATTTTTTCAGACAGGTACTAGCAGTAATTGGGGCTTATAGAGTGTGGCTAATAAAATTGAACTCAGCTTTCCAGAACATGTGTTGAATCACAATTAATTCATGATTTGAAACATACAAGTGTGACAAATATGCAAAAAAAAAAAATCCAACAACTAAGAAATCAGGAAAAGGGGAAATACTTCCTTGGCACTGTCACTTCTTCTCACTGATTAGTATGCATTTAATGTTTTGCTTCCAGCATCCAGCAGAGGCACAGGTTCTCATCACAGCTGAGGGCCAGGAGCTCAGACTACTATTAGAGAAAAATGAGTGAGTAACTTGAGTTTTCAACACCAGCCTTATCGTTCCATGCAAAATCAGTAAAGCAGTAGTTTAGAGGAGCCGATGAAATCACTCATCGACATTGTTCCTTTGACTTCCACAACATGCCCTTTCCATACCTCTGTTTATTTGGCCAGATGTTAACTGTCACATAGACGCATTTATAAGGTCAGCGCCTCTTGAGGGGGTGCTGAGAAGGGGGATGAGCAGAGGAAAGCAGGCTGATGGTTTTTGGACACTGGAGGGATGACACCCGATCCGTTCAACCAGGGCATGATGAGGCAATCAGGAAGTGAGGATTGTGCCTCTGCATCTAACGCCCTCTAATCTGATGGAGCGGTTCCTGTCGAGCAACAATGGATTGGTGATAGGAAGGGAGCTTGGTGTCTCATCTGTTTAATAGACTGTGTGCTAGCTTGGGGGGGGGTTGCAACATTGAGATATCAGTGGTAACAACGGAGCTGCGGTTTATCACTTTTGGATTCGAGCCAGCGCACAAGTGGACCGGGAAGCTTTTAGGAATATTAGGAATGAAGTCCGTTTTTACCCTCGATTGCATACCGTCTCTGTCATTCATTGACTCGTAGGCACACAAATACTAACAAGCCCCGACTCCACCGTGTCTGACTGACTGTCCCCTGAGGGGATCTTGCCCCCTGTTCTCCAAACCCAGCAGGTGGTCACTCACTTACATTTCCTCCTGAGTGAGGTATGTCGCCTGTGCATGTGTGGTAAGAGAGTAACTGAAGAAGATAGGCCACAAAACCCTTCAACAAGGTGTTGAATGGTGCAAATAAAATATGTTACAATTTTTTCCTAAGAAAGAGGAACTACAATCCCCGCTCGGTACTCAGGACAGGAAAAAATATTGTGAAACTTGTGTTCTTTTGTGAAACTTCTCATTTTTTGTGCAACAGAGAAGCTGTGAGAATGGATTAACTCATAACAGTTTTTTTCTGCCGCAGTCAGAGTTACGGAGATTTCTGTAAAGATATTTACTTTTTTCTGAAAAGCTGGATTTAGTTACTGAAGCAGTGTATCCTGTGATGCACACACTTTAGTATAAAACTGAATGTTTTGATTCTTTAATGTACTGTGTCTGAGAGCTATATTGAGCTGAACAAATGATGCAAATATTCCATCCATGCATCCAGGCAACCATTTTCTGCTGTTTTTGCTTATGTGGATGTAGGTATTGAAGTCAGAAGACAGATTAACATTCGTTAAAAAAACAAACAAAAAACGAGGCTTCAATTCACCTCAGCTCATATTTCCTGTACAGTGTGCTGCATGAGCGGTGCTGCAGGTTCAAAGAAAGCTTGCAGCTTCTTTTGTAGATTCATTGTTTAGCTGAGGCTCAGCAGTGTTGCCCACCAACTCTGTTGCCCCACAGAGAATGCTATTCTGGATTAGCCTACCCTGTTTCTGTTTATCCTTTGCTGGTCTAATGTGAGACTTGAGTCAGGGCTAAGGCAGAAAGCAGTTTATGCCAAGGGAGATTAATGTCTGATTTTGGAGACAAGCCAGAGAAAATGCTACCAGCGTCCACCCTGTGTCCTGGTTACTCCCTTATGTCCTCATTGCACCTAAAACCGGACGAGAATTCAATTCAATTTTTAAAAAAAACGATGTGAGAGCTCCAGCTGTCCTCCTTAAATCACTTCAAATCTTAGGGGAAAGCATAACTGTGAGTTTATGTGGGCATCAGCCCCCTCCCCATGGCTCGAGTCAACACTCAATCCATTTCTGTCCTCCCTGGTCATGTTTTTGAATGTGTGTGTATCTGTGTGGCTCTTTAGCATTTATACTTCACTGGTGTGGTTGTGTATAAGCGGCTGCCTGAGCTTTTATCTTAATGAAAGACTGTAGTGCACCAGCAGAGGGTTAATTCAGTTAAGAGCAAGGCAGGGGCCATAGTGAGTGCTGACTCAGGTAGCAGGAAAAGGATGTAAAAACAGAGTGAGCGAGGCAGGAAACAGTAAGAAACTGAACGATGAGCTTGAGGTGTTGAAAGTCATAAGAAGAGGAAAGCAGATTCTCTGGTCAGTTCTGGTTCAGAATGTGCCGACACTCTTGCTTCCTCCTCCGCCTGACTTTCTCTGTTCTCCTCTTTAATGTCCTTCCTGCACACCCTTAAGTGCATTAATCTGAATTAAGCACTCTCATGGGAAGATCACACTATACTGTTTCTCCTCTCCTTCCTTTCCCCTCTTGTCCCTTGCCATCATGCCCACACCTTATATGTCTTTCCACTGGCCAACTTAAAAAATGTGCACCCCGTTCTTTCTCCTTCTCTCCCCCCTTCTCTCACCTCGTCTGATATCCCCCCAGGGCTTTAATCCAAATATACATTCCCACATGTTCCCTGCGGTCAGGCTTGGGCGTCTGCGGCCACACGCAGACAGACGACACTCGCAGACACATTTGTGCACCCCCAAAAAGAACACAAACATGACTTGAAAGCGCAGATCTGATGGATTGCAGGTCTGTTGAACAGAGAGTGGGTTCATGGATTTGCTTGTCCTTGTTTCCCTTGTGCCTATGTTTAGTTTCACAGCCGTCCTGTTTGCTTAGATGCATTAATCTAGGCCTCTGTGTTAGCCTGTGTGTGTGTGTTCAACCAAGGCTCCGCACACACAGAACGTTAGCCTCCATCTGCAATAAAAGCCTCTTCATCATCTGTTGCTGAGAGGTAATTTGACTTTGCATCAGCCTTCCCCCTCCTCCCCGTCTTCCTGCTCTATGTGGTGATGTCATCTGATACTATGAGAGAATGTGACCCACTGACCCTTAAAGCATTACCCCAAATTCCCTCTCGCTCCCCCCTTCTTTATCTCTCAAGTACATTAGCATTACTCTTCCCCCATCCCTTCTTTCTCCTCTTGAGGCTGAACCAGGCCTTTGTCTCAGCTTCACTGCCAGACCGCCGTGATTCAGGCATCGCCAGGCTCCTCAATCACAGCATCTGTCCAAGCGCTGGATGACATCCAGTCGCTGCTGCTGACCGCCATTGGACAAAGCTTTTTTTTTTTTATTCCAGTCTCTACTTGAAAGCTGTCACAGTATTCAGCAGAATACATAAAGCTTTGGGGTATTCCAAAAGTGTTGCTGGAGAGTTTCACAGCAGTTGACTCAGGGCTTTGTGGTGCCATTAAATTGCATATCTGGCCAAATTATTACTGATTTAATAAAGGGTGTAAAAGTTTTTAATTATCTGCAGTATTTCATTTAATTTCAATTTCAAATGACTAACTAAGTGATATTTATCTTTCTATTTCAGTTATTCTAATATGTTTCACCACCCTGCAGGTTGTCCATTTACTTGAACCCTGTATAGTATTTTCATTTCTTTCTCTCACTGAGCTCCAACTTCTGGAGACGTTGGTGATTAGAAATGAAACTCAGACACACCCGGAGGTTGTTATTCTCTGGTTTCTGTGGTTGTAACTCGCTCATCATTAATGCACACCTTAGATCTTACAGTTAGAAGTGCTGTAGAGTCAACTTTTATGTCACGATTGCTCAGTCATTGACTCTGTCTTTTGAGTTCATTGTTTTTTGTCCCCAGTTAAGAGTTTTTCAGTGTTCTTGTAATTATAGATTTCTGGAGTTCTATGTTTGTGGTTATGATTAAGTTCTAGTCTAGTGTATTATCGATTAGTATTTTGGGCATTTTGGTTTTGTCACCTGTTATTTTTATCAGCCTCCCCTGTGCTCATGTGTCCAGCTAAGTTTCCGTCAGTGTAGGCGTATTCATGTTTTGTTACTTCCTGTCTTATTTTGCCAGTCCCAGTCTTGTGTGTATTGTGTTCAGTTTTGGGTCCCCTTGTCTTGTTACTTAGATTCTGTTCACCCGTGTTTCATTTTCCTCAGCTGTATAATGGTTCCCTAATTACCTCATGTGTATTTCACTTCCTTTTGGCTGGAGCCCAGCTTTGTTTTGAATTTTTTTGCGCATTCCAGTGATGAATTTCCTTATTTTGAGTTCAGCCACTGTCTCTGGAGTCCTGCACAGTAGTTAGTGATGGTGTGATAAATCACCATGAATGTGTTGAATCTTTCCAATTGCTTCACCAAAAGGCAGAGGTAATATCCCAGAAGCCTCTGTACCGTCTGCTCTGAGATCGATTTGAGAAGATGTATGTTGTTATTGGGAGATATTATGTAAAATGCCCCCAAATTTGTGGACCCATAATGGTCACGTGCTGCAGAACAATACGGGCCTCGACACAGGCTTCATTTGGACACGCCCCCTTTGCTCGACACAGGCCTCGGGGCTTCAACATCAGATGTAACATCACCAATATTGGGTCCTAAATCTGTCTACCGTGCAGCATATTGTGAGATTTTTAGTTGTTATTTTGCCATGTTTTAAGTCTTTTCTATTTCTTAAGCATAGACTACCATCAACGATACCAAAGTAACTTACAAATACATTGCTGGGATTAGACTTTTCATTAAAACTTTCATTAAAATGAGTCCCCAAGGAATAGCAAGATTCAGCTCAGAAACTGCAGCTGACTGTCAAGTTAAGGATAAGAGAGAACAGAAGTGGAGTACTTGTGTGGTTCCATCATGGAAGAAATGACTGTGGAACAGCAGCAGGCTAAAGTTCAGTCATCTAATGTCATTAATTGCCACTAAATTGGCCTACAGTTGACACAGAGGATGATGGGAAATGTCTTCAGGAAGTTAGGGAAGCTGGAAAACTTGTGGAATTACAGATATAAATGAGATTTAGCTCAAATCACAACATGACCCTGTTCATGCTGACATCATACGTCCCACCGATCGCTTTGAGGTCCCCCTTTAGAGTTCCTATTGGTCTATGTGGTTAGCCAGCCCCTTCTTCCTGTGAGTCCTAATCTGTTAAAAGTAGTCAGGCTGTCATTGTCTTAAGAGGCTTGTTTCCTTCTTGGCATCTAACAGGGATGAAAAAGAAAATTTGCATCATCCTTTCAATGAGTTTAACACTGGTGGATCTGTGCTAATTTGCCTTCCTGGTCAGATAGTCAGATTAGAAGCCATTCTTATCCTCGATAAAGCTTATAGGTATAGTTAGGGCTAAATCAAGTGACTCAGAAACATCCCTTAGGTACAATACCTATCCAAGGTTTTGGATTGGGAGGTAGATGGTCTTTTCCTGCCTTTGGGCAGAACATAATTTCCAGCAGTTTAATCATTTGTTCCTCATTGAAATATATGGCAGTGATAAGGATCTTCTCATTTAACTTAAGAAATCAAATTTGGCTGAGGCATATTTACAAGAAGATTACATTTTTATTTTTCTATTTCCCTTAAAAGCCACCAGATTAAAAAATAAATGAAGAAGCAATGATAATAAGGAAATCTTTAAGATCTTTGGTCTGTTTGAGTCAAACTCCTGCAGTTTAATGCTGCAGGAAACAACATCAGTAGATGTGCTTGAGTTTCTCTGCAGTTACAGCCAGTTGCTGAGTTGGCCTGAGGAGAAGATGAAGATGACTTAAAGTTTAAAGTTGACTGAAAACAGGAAGAATGGTTTGCAATAAACATTGGACTTAATTGTGCTGATACAGATAAATAGAAAATCAGAGGATTATGATACTTTATCCAAAGAAAGCTTTCGGTGTCATGCATATGCATGTTTCTGCTTCACAGCAAAGAAGCTCAAGAGCACTTGTAAATAATCCATCTGTCAAACAAATGCAGTTAGGACATGCCAACAACTGAAGCTGTCAGCATAGGGAAGTTATCATCTCTTGCTTCAGCAATAGACTAGTACTCGCCAAGAAGTAAAAAGGATCACTGGGGGATGGTACATATGGCTTTGATTACAGTTTCCCACATTCTCCTGTGCGCTCTCTTGTCACCAATAGGCTCTTTGTTCAAATCTTTAAAGCACTTTGTTTTTTGGGGAGCGCTTGTGTTAGAGTGAATGTTTTACGAGCTGTGGGCTGTTGCAGAGAGTCTGTCCTCTGCTAACCTCTCAGCTTCCTGCAGTTTTGTATTTCACCGTCTTTTCACAATATTGTTGTTTCCATAGACTGTATTACTGTCACAAAATGCAGAATATTTTGTTGTCCCTGAATTTGTGTTTTTTTACCCAGGCAGCTGTTGGCCTCTGGATATCAGGAAATATGGTACACACCCAATGGAGCGCGCAAGTCCTCTTCTCGACCCAGCACTGTGAGTCTGCGAGATAGTTTCATGCTCATAGGCTGCGGAGGGGAGTCTTAGCTGATAAACATCAGTGTAGTTGATCAAGTCAAGTGGGAGGAGGGTAATAAACAGTTAGTGACAGGTTTTGGCATAAATACTACTACTTCTGTTTACATTAAAAGGTCAGTGTGTGATGAATGAAAATGTTGTTTTTCAGGGACACTGTTTCTACCATGGCGAGGTTCAGGGCATGGAAGGCTCCAGCGTTGCTGTCAGCACTTGTTCAGGGCTCAGGTAATAAAAAATATTTCTTATTATTCATTAAATCCCTCCAATGAGCAAGCCTTTCATTAAATTACATTGGTCTTGAATTATCAGTCCCATCCTATCTTTAGGAACTCATCGTATCGTATCACCCAATTAGAGCACTTTGCTCTCAGACTGCAAGCTTACTTGAGGTTCTTAGGGTAATAAAAAGTAGAATGGGATCTAGAGCCTTCAGCTTTTAGGCCCCTTGTCTGTGGAACTGGCTCCCAGTTTGGATTCAGGAGACAGACAGTCTCTCTATATTTAAGATTAGGCTTAAAAGTTTTATTTTTTTTTACAAAGCATATAGTTAGGGCTGGAACATGTGACTTTAAACCCTTGCTTAGTTATGCTCCAACAGGCCTGCGCTGTTCGGCTTCCCATGATGCACTGTTTCTTCTTCAGTCACCTCTTTTTACTAATGTGCATTTAATCATTAGGTATCATTATTTATAATTAATCTCTGTTTTCCCCTCTCTGATTCTGGTTGGAGCAGAGGTTTCTTCCTGTTAAAAGGGAGTTTTTCCTTCCCACTGTCACCAAGTGCTTGCTCGTACAGTGTCATCTGATTGTTGGAATTTGCTCTGTATTAAGGCAGCATTTTTGAGGTGTTTATTGTTCTGATTTGGCGCCATATAAGTCAAATTAAGTTGATTTAAGACAGGGGAAACCATGCATCCGAACAGATTTAGAATATAAAAAGTAATAAAACTTTACAGTAACATATATTTAAGTCCAACTCAAGTATGGATGGATGTAGATGGCTCAGAGTAAGAGAAAAGTTTCTCAAGTTTGTTTGAAAAAACACCATTTAAAGCTACATGTTCCATCCATAGATAAAATCTTTAAATTTATCCGGCAAGGAAAAGAGCTTAAAGGACAAAAAAGAGGATGTTTCTGTAAAGTCAACATTTTCTGAAAAAGCAGAGGTAAGAGCTAAAAGACGTGATGGCAGGGGAAAGAGCTGTGCTTATACAAACAGGAAATTGTTTGATACCGACTAGATTGTGCAGAGTTTATATTGATCAGCTGGTTGCTCAGCTCATTCATTTGCTTATCTATAGTAGCAATAAGTTGCTTGCTTTTAAAAAAAAACTGCTAGAAACAAGTTTCTCAAACTTCCTGTCTAAAACATGTACGTATTTCTGTTTTATATACGTGCTGAGAGACGTGCTGAGAATTCGACAGCTGGGCAGTGGGAGTAAAAGATGTATGAATTTGACTTTCTTCAGCTTGTGATCAAGCTGTGCCTCAATAAATAATGTTACAGGAAACAGCCCTGTGTACTGTCCGATGTAGTCTCCAAGTTTATTAGGTCACTGGCTTCAGTGCTGGTTCATTGAGTACAGCTCGGTACTGGAGATCTTGTGTGTTCTCCTGATGCACCTCCAGAGCAGCTGCTGCTTCCTGCTGGAGACACTCAGAGAGAGAGAGAGAGGAGAGGCAGGCAGCAGAGGGGGAACTAGTGAGGGCTGACAAACATCTTAGTCGTGCGTGTGTGATTTCTTTCTGGGTTAATGTTCTGCATCTGGAGGATGAGCGAATAACATCTTCCTGCTAATGTCGATTCTGCAAGGGAATGCAAATACAGCATAAAGGGATGTTGACGTGTGGGCGTCTGACTTCTCCAGATGTTTTCTGCAGCTGCACGGCCCGCTGCTCTGCATGCACTCGTGTGTGTTTGAGTATAGGTGTCTGTTATGATCAGTGGCTTTTTGAAGAGGATTGTTTATGTCAGCTGATCTTTATTTACACAACAACGGAGAAAGAGAGAAGCGTGACCTTCTGTCGCACAAATATTAAGACATCGCTGATTTTCTGAATATGACTGTTTTTCCCTCCTAGGGGACTAATTTCCCTGAACACGAGCATCAGCTACCTGATAGAGCCTCTTCTTGTTTCTACGGATGCTGATCGGCATGCTGTGTTCCGAGCCGAGAGTGTTCGTCTCCCCGGGGGTCACTGCCAGCATCACCATGGCAAAGTGGAGCATGAGGAGGGGCTTAATGACTTTATCAAGGGAATGATGTCACCACAGGGTTTGAGGGTGAGCTCAGTAGCAGTAACCTCATCGATGACATTCTTTGAGATTTACTAAAACATGATTATGTTGTCTTTCTCGTCAGGAAAAAAGGGAAGTGAGTCAGAATATGAAGTACGTAGAGCTGCTCATAGTTGCAGACAAGACTGAGGTGAGAAAACAGTGTACTCATATTGGGTGACTTTTGCAACCACACTGGGGGTTTTTGCAGTGAACCATTAAGATGTGGTAGCGGGGAGTGTGGCTTTTCGTATGTGGGATTAGGTGTGTGCCATCATTATTATTTATGACCTGTAAAGTTTGCATTGTGTATAGCTTCCCACTTCATGCAGTTGCAGGTAAACCCAATTGTGGAGAACGCTTGCAAAAAAAAAAAAAGGTTCACTTCCTGTTTTATTTCAAGTGTGAGATGTACCCTTTATGGGAAAGATATTTTAACAGATGTGTAGACGTTGAGTTTCTATTTCTGTGTGTTCATTGTGGTTTATGGTCGTTGCAGTTTGAGAAGCACAACTCTGATCTTGATAAGACGAAACAGAAATTAGTGGAAGCAGCCAACCTAGTTGACAAGGTAACATCTGATTTGAAACCAGGAAAAAAAAAAAAAAAACCCAGATACTGGAGTTTAACATGCCTATTTTTATTCCTTATGCCGACACCGATAGTACTACAAAGCTTTAAATATCCGTGTGGCACTAATTGGTCTGGAGGTGTGGACCAGCCAGGACATGATCAGCGTCTCCGATAACCCGCACAGCACCCTGGCAGCGTTCCTGTCTTGGAGACAGAAACAGCTACGCAGTCTCCCCAACGACAATGCTCAGTTGGTCACGTCAGTGTTTCTCATTCACTCTAGTACATTTCATAATCATTGCGCAAGACAATAATAAACACCGGTTGCAGTCCAGCGGGATGCTCTTGACTTGGAACTAATTTTAAGTGCTCTCTTTTGTCTCCAGGGGGAAGTCATTCCGGGGCACGACCATCGGGCTGGCACCTCTCAAAGCCATGTGCTCCGAATACCAGTCCGGCGGAGTAAACATGGTGAGGGACGAGTGTGTTTAGATTTAAATTTGATGATGCTACGCTACATCAGCATGCATCAAGTCAAAGAATCACACGTTGATTTCTGCTGATCTTAAAATTCTCGTGCTGTGTCGAACAGGACCACTCAGATTTATCAGTCGGCGTTGCTGCCACGATGGCGCACGAGATGGGACACAACTTTGGTATGAGCCACGACATTCCAGGTTGTTGCCAGGCGAAAGCAGAAGACGGAGGCTGTATCATGGCTGCTGCTACTGGGTATGAAATTCAGCTTTCCACAATACAAGAAATTGCATTCATTAAACCAGGAGAAAGGGGCTAAATGATAGAATATGAAAGAAAAAAATCGAACCTGATTTCTTCCTTACCTCGTGCTCAGGCATCCTTTTCCTCGAGTGTTTAATGATTGCAACATGAAGGAGCTGAAGAGCTACCTGAGCTCTGGAGGAGGAAAGTGTCTCTTTAACCTGCCCAACACCAGGACAATGTATGGAGGGCATCGCTGTGGTAATGGTTACCTGGAAGACGGAGAAGAATGCGACTGTGGAGAAGAAGAGGTCAGTGGGTGTTTCTGTGTATGCACTGCGGGTTTTTCTTTTGATGGTTTTGCCAGGCTTCATAACTCTACAACACGTTTTGCCCAGGAGTGCACAAGTCCATGCTGTAATGCCAACAACTGTACCCTGAAAGCTGGAGCTGAGTGTGCCCACGGAGTCTGCTGTCAGAACTGCAAGGTACATTTATTAGTGTACATACTATTTAAATGGGAAATCACCAGCCCTTATTCTCACTAGTACAGAATAAATGTTCTACTCTTCTAACTTTATTTATGTCATTACTCTTTTGTCTTTCACTGTGAAGCTGAAGAGCCCGGGTGTGCTGTGCCGTGCTCTCTCGGGGTCATGTGATCTTCCTGAGTTCTGTGACGGCAAAACAGAGTCTTGTCCTGCAGATTTTTATTTAGTGGATGGCACATCATGTGCAGGCGGGAAGGCCTATTGTTACACCGGCATGTGTCTGACCCTTGAGCAGCAGTGTCGCTCACTTTGGGGAAAAGGTGGGTAAAGCGGACTCTCCATCTATAGCTAACTGCTGTTTATCCTCACTTAAACGCACTTGGTTAATTGATCATCAACAAGTCTGAGCACCTCATAAAAGCAGAGGTTTTGGCAGTTTGCTGGTCTGGAACATGCAGGTGTGTTTTAACATAATCCTACAATCAAGAAAGTAATCAAGGTGTTGGAATAGTCCAGGCAAAGTCCAGAACTCAGTCCGAATGAAATGTGGTGAGAACTTAAGAGAATTTTGCATAAACAAATTCAAACAAACCTCAGTGAACGGAAGCAACATTGTAACAAAGAGTCGTCCAAAACTCCTCCACAAAATGTTGAAACTGATGAACTCATACTGAAAATAACTACTTCAACTTATTTCTGCTAAAGGTGGTTTTGCTTCTAAAAATGGTCTTTATTATTAAAGGATTATTAAAGTTTATATACATATATCTTATAGACTAACTTTAGATCAGTATTTTTAGTGAACAATAAATGAACAAAAATAAAACTGAGACAGTCAAATTTTACAAACTGTACATGGTTTGAAGGTGCATGCACTCATGCTTTGAACTTTAAAATGGTCTTGGTTTTATTTTAAGTTACCAAAACCACAGGAACAATAGCTCACTACTTTTTAAGGAAGTGACTGCACAAATAATATCTCTTTTCTTTTCATCTGTAGGGCTTTGAGGGGTTTGAGTCATACCAAGTTTCTGGACTTTTTTTAATTAAAGAAATGAATGTTAAAGAGATAAATATCCAGTCAGGCTCAGTGTATTTAAAGATGAGTCCTTGATGGGTCACAGGACTAGGGATTGTTATTGGACAGTGTCCATGTTCATGTGGTGACAGAGCCTTTGTAGTACCACAGGAGCCACATTGAACAGTAAGGGATGCCATCTGGTCTTCATCAGACGGTCAAATAACACAACCTGACTGTATGCCTGCATGTGTGTTATTGTGTTTGCGTGAGCTCACACTTTTAAATATGTTTCTGTGCATTTTTTTGTTGTTGTTTTTTGTTAAACCACAGATGGTCGTCCGGCCCCTGACCTGTGCTTTAAGAGGGTAAATGAAGCTGGCAATATGTATGGGAATTGTGGCAAAGATGAGTCTGGGAATTACAGGAGCTGTAGTGACAGGTGAAAACCAAAACGTTCAGCAACAAACTAATCACACTTTCATTTACTTCTCCCTCAACTGAAGTCTAACTTTGTTGTTTTGGTTGGGGGGTTCTGTTTACATGACAGGAATGCTAAATGTGGGAAAATCCAGTGTTTGGCTTCAGCCTCCAAGCCTATTGAGCAAAATGCGGTTGTCATAGAAACCACGGTTACTGAGGGCTACAAAAGAATCATGTGCAAGGGGACACATGTGTACAAGCTTGACAAGGAGGAAAAGGAGCCACAGGGTGACACTTTGGATCCAGGTCTGGTCATGACGGGCACCAAGTGCGGCGAAGACTTGGTGAGAGTTATGAAAATGTACTAAACAGAGTTTGCAGTAGTAGTAAAGAGCATGTACCAGTACTACTTTTTTTTTTCACCCGATCTTAAGTCACAAACAAAGCAGACAAAACTGTTTCGATCAGACAGAGAAAATGGATCATCTGTGATTTCAGTTTTCACCTGAAAGGGGATAAGCAACTTGTCTCGAAGCGCTTCTCTAATGTTCCTCCTCACGCTTCTTTTGTTTGAACAGATTTGCTTTAACGGATTATGCCGCAATGCATCTTTTCTCAGAGCGGGGGAATGCAACGCCAAGTGCCACGGACATGGAGTAAGTTTCAGTGTGTCGTAGAAGAGATGCTGGTTTGATGGATTTCTCTGGACTTCTGAGAAAGATTTGGCAGCTAGCCTACAATTACTGAAAGCTGGCGGCCCTAAGCAGCGCTGCAGGAACGGTCCAGATCCTTTGCTTAATTAAAAGTAGCAACACAACAATATAAAAAAAACATATCATAAACAAGTAAGGGTTTGGCATTCAGGCATCTTACTTATGGGAAACCACGGCTGTATTACGCAGCAATATGGTCACCTCTGTAAAATGTTCCATAAACTATACAATTTTTTTCGGCAGAGCCTTTTTACTACATTTTGTTACAAAACATTGACTTCCTGTCCCTGATTCTCCTTCAGTCGTAAAAAATGTGACTTATTCTCTTACCAGCTGTGCAACAACAACCGTAACTGCCACTGTGATCCAGGCTGGGCTCCTCCTCTCTGCGACCAGAAAGGATCAGGGGGCAGTGTGGACAGCGGGCCTGTCATCAACCGCAGTGAGACCCATGCACCAATCATTCATGTGCAGTTAATTAAAGTTAAAACAGTTTTTTTGGTGTTTGTTTATTTTCTGACTCTTGTCTATTTTATATTCCAACAGGAAGCGTTGGTACAGCCCTCCTTACTTCCTTTCTGCTTCTTTTGGTGGGTTTGGCTGTTTTTGCTTTTTGGCGCTTCGGCAGACATAAGCTCCCCTCGCTGAAGCCTTCTGCTCCACCACCAGTGCCAAAGTATGTAGTTCTGAAGTTGCTAAACACTAAAAACGTACTTTGCAGATAACGTTTTTCCTTTGTGTTGTGCGAACATCCAGAATGAATGAAATCCACACTTCCGAGCCACCTGACGTCAAGCCTCTTAATCCGGAAAGTCGTGCCAACGGTCATGCCAACCCAACATTCTTGCTAAAGAATTCGGTAAATAAGCCCACTCTTTGACCACCTAAGTAATGTCTGTCATGTAATACCATAAAAAATGTTGAAAATACTTGTCATCTTTGTGCTTTTCCACATGGGAAGCCTTCTCCGCATCCGAGCCCGTCTGCCCCACCTCTACCCTGGAATGGTATTGTATATCCTGCAGGGAAGCCTCCTCCCATACCAATGTGTGCAGGAGAGCAGCGAAAGCAGACACCACAGCCCCAGAGAGTGATCTCTCCTCAGGGCCGCACTCCCCCTGTCCCTCCAGGACAGAAACCCAACCAGGCTTCTGCACTGCCTACAAGACCTCCACCTTTACGCTCCCTGGATGCCAAAAACTCGTCACAGCTTTCAGCAGTACCCAAAAATAGACCAAACCCCCCAAACAGACCTCCACCGCCTTGCCCTATCAAAAAACAATCAGGGGTAAATCCTTCTCTTCTGCATTAATAAGTAAAGTGTGTACTTTTGCAACAGTGAAATAAATGCTGAACGTCTCGTTTGTCTTGCAGGACCCTGTGAAAGGCCCACAGGTTACCACCAATGCCTTGCAACGAGGAAAACCTGGTTTGGCTCCATCTGCTGGACAGAAAATGCCAAACAGGTAAGTGGTCTTGTGTTCCCAAATGTCTCTCTGTAGGAATAAACAGATCTTAATACCGTCCTATATTTTATTAAAATTTTCTTGCACTTCTTCTCTCTAGAGCCTAATCTACAAGCTCAGGG
This sequence comes from Haplochromis burtoni, assembly GCF_018398535.1. NCBI lineage: Eukaryota > Metazoa > Chordata > Actinopteri > Cichliformes > Cichlidae > Haplochromis > Haplochromis burtoni. The sequence continues at coordinate 3,197,142 of NW_024582380.1, forward strand.
AGGCATTGGGGACCACTGCTTACATCCAGTGACAGACTGCCTCAGAATATCTTTTCAGTGCAGTGCCAGGTCGTAAAAAAGGTGATAAGCGAGGAATACTTGACGCTGTACACTGGTGTGCAATATGTGGAAAATTATATAATTACAGCAAGTTATAAAGTAGAGATGTTTTAAGCCTAAGATTTAGGCTTAACAATGAGTGCTTTGTGTATTACATGTGTCTGCTTTATCAACTTTGAAGCTAGAGCTCTGAATTGAACCGCGTTTAGTTTCTTTTACTTATGTTGGTAGAATTATAAATGAAGAAGTATTTATTCACAAAATCAATGAGAAATGAATGTTTACAGAGAAACCATTGTACCAAACGTGATGCCTCTCAAAGCGAATTAGCCATAAAGGGATGTCTTATATTAAGAAAAGATGCCAGTAATGAAGTTCTTATCTGTGAATAATAATGGGTTTTAACTGGACTGATAGTAACCAGAGAAAGACCTGCATGCGTGCTGTAAGTTTATTCTTATGGTGAAAAGTGCATGTCTGATATGTAGCAGGAGCTGTGAGGGACTTTTTTCCATTTCTTTAGTTTTTAATTTCTTTAATTTAATTTTTTTTAATTGTCTTTTTGAGTTCTCATGCCCTGAAGGGTTTAAAAGGTGGTCGTGTAACCGCAGGCTTTGGAGCAGTAATAATTTGGCATTACTGTTAGGTGCTTCTAAATATTGTGTCATATTGTGACTGCTTGGGGAATTGTAATCTGTAAAAGGGAAATGCAGAATGCCAACTCCCATGTTTTACCTCATTATCAGACCTATGCAAACACAGGGCTTGTGTAACACTGTGTCTGAAACTGAAATTCAAATGAACACATGGGTAAATAAAAAGATATTGAACATTTTAACAAGTTGTTGTTTTTTCAGCTTTTTCTTCCTAGCTTTCGCCAATACAGCTGCCAGCAGCAGTTCTTGAGCTCAGAAACTTGCTATGTTAGATTTTTAAAAAATGGCTTTTTTTTATAAAACCAAAAAGTGTGTAAAAAGTGTCAGTGATGAACATATAATCTGTCTTTTCCCCTTCATTGTAAGTGCTATGTACAAAAACAGCTCTAGAGGTACTTTTAAACCATAGATTTGAACATGACTGCATCATAGACAACTTGAATAAATAGCAACTCTGAGGGATTGTAAATTATTTTCCTGTGCATTCTTCCAGTAAACTGGAAACACCTTTATTCACCCTGTTCACAATTCTCTTAAAGTGGTTCAGACTGCATTTGCAGAAGAAAAATAAACTCTTAATTTTAGCGTTTACATTCATACTTTGGCCACCAGGTGGCAGCACAACATGCTGGAATCAACACTGACACATCATCACATGACCAAAATAGAAACACTTCACAGCCAAGGCTTATAGTCTTACAGTGAAGGGATCATCATTAGTATTTCTTTGGGGAGCTGATGACCACCCGACTACCAGTTAACTCATTTAGTCTAATCTCAATGCTGTCGTGGCGTGTTCTCCTCATAGAAGGATTTTTTTTGAACATATTACACTAAAAATAGTCGTCCATATTTGATTTATCACATCCTGTTCTTCCTGAAAACAACTTGGTAGTAGGAGCAGAGTGGAATAAGATGAGCCAGTGGCTACGTTTATCCATGTTCTGTGCACTGACAGCCATGACATATAATGAACTTATTTTTTTAACCGTTTTTGGCAGCTCCATCAAAGCAACTGTATCCAGGTCTAAAAAATTTTTATGTTTCTTATCTAGAGATAATTTGAGGCAAATGCTGTGGGGCAAATTGTGTCAACAGTCCAGTTTACATTGTACAGCAGCACATTTTCATTGTACAACTTACTCATTTTCCCGTATCTTGGATATCACGAGTTAAAAAAGAAAAAGGCTCTTTTTACCCCAGTCTCCCTTACCAGTTCTGTGCTGAGACAATCCACTGTGCTAAATTGGAGTTGAACTGTTTTTTGTACATTTCCCTCTGCTTTCCTGTCACTCACCTGTCACCAGTGTTTGTATAAGTGTAAATGGCATTCCCTCTTAGTAGGGCTGGAAATGCTGAAAGGTGTCTACCTGCCCTTTAGATCTCTGCATCATTCACTGAGATGAAAGCACTTTGATTTATTCTAATTAAAAAATCGTTAAATACCAGGGCCAGACCCCCCAAACCAATCTATCTCCAACACAAAGACAGCCTATCGCATGCACACACATATAGACACATACACAGTAGTTGACTCTCTGTGGACTGTAGAGCCAGGTGATCTTCCACAGGCATTGGTAGGCAAAGGTTTTAGCATGTGGCTTAATTGCAGCCAGCCTCCCCTGCTGAGCGTAATTAGTGTTCGCTACCATGTCACTTCCTGTGGAGGTTCATTTATTAGAGATGATGATTGGCTGTGGGATGAAACGCGGGGGTGACACCCCCGCCTCCCCTCACAGTGGGAGAGGGACACAGCCAGGAGGCCAGTAAAGAGAGGATCTCTCCTGCTGGATGCTCCCCTGCCTTGTATAATGACCTCATTAAACCCAAGTTGTTTTGCCACTTGTCATGTTGATCATTTAACACACACAAAAATTCACTTTTCGCCAGTCGGCCTGAAAATTCCTCTTTGTCCTGACTCTGTTATCAAGCTATTTCACATTTATTATTCAACACTGACACACCGATGCTTTTTTATTGCTTACTTTCTTTCAAAAGTAAATAGGCTGAATTCAGGATGAACTATTTAATGCCAAAAATGGCATACACTAACAGGCAAACACAGGTACTACTAATCAAATTAATGAAGGCTCTATACCTAGATGAGAATCTTTATTAATGTCATTAGTAACACCTGAGCCATGAATGGTAACCAACTAACTCAGAGGCTGCCAGAGTGGTTTTGATGCCCCAAATCATTATTGTCTCTTCATTAACAGAAATAAGAATAGCTTACAGTTTGTGAAATAAAGGAGCAGACACTGGGAGGCAATCGCAGTTTCCCCCACTGCAGCATAATGTTGAGCTGCCTCTTGGTTTATGCGGTGTAAGACCGTAGATCAGCACACTGATATCAGAGTGAACGCAAACCGTTTCTTTGTGGTTATCCATTGTGTGACAGAAATGTGGGTTATTATCGCCGAGAGGCTAATTTGTGCTATGACAATGGCAGTCACTTCACATCAGCACGCGTTTACAGCCAGTCTCTTAATTGCATGCAGTAAGTGTCTCCATTCTCTCATGGAATAAAAACAGATCAGTTAATCTGTTCCATAGATTTTTTTTATTGATTATTTTATTATTATGAAGTAAACACCCGACTGGGGGCATGATTTCCAATATGACAAGTGATGTATGTAAGCTCTGTGGTCTTGAGCAATCACACAGAAGTGTGAGGGAGTTGTTACTTGGGGCAGGTGCAGTCTGATCAGGCACAATAAGTAAAACAAACTCTAATGCATGCACTAAAAAAACGTGTGCATGACACCATTAAATATACAGCTATACTATATTTTGTATATTCGGTCTACATTATAGCATGTAGAGGAAGTGCACAGGCTCCTTTTGGCTGAAAATAAAATGATTTAATGGTAGCATGCAAATCTTGGAACAATACAAAAAAAATCTTATGAAGTTTAATTGAAGGTTTGGGTTCAAGCCTGGAGTTTGATTGTTGTGCACATGCTTTTTGGAAATCACTTCACCTGCCAGTAACTGTGCCAAATGAGCAAGCGAGATGCCTGCCAGATATTAGCAGCTCCTGGGGTTTCTGTTGAAATTGGATAAAATCCCACAACTGCAGATTTACTGGCTCATTTACCAGACTAAATGCTACAGCCAGAGGTGCCAACAACCATGGCTGTAAATAACATCCGTGTACTTTTGTTAAAGATAGTACAACAGCTACGATTAATGTTCAGTTACTGTTTGTTTTTGTTTTGCAATAACATTGCATTATTTCACCGCTGAAACGGCAGAGGTGAAAACTTCAGTCCACTAATGAGGGTCTAACTTTTTGTTGCCTTCAGTGTTTATGGTCGGGTCACTACCCCAGGGACTGATTGTGGGTTGTATAGTTAAGTGTTGCTCTGATTGATGTATTTTGCCTCTGGCAATAAAAGGTCAATATAAATGATTAATGAGAGGAAAATGTCATGAGGGAGGGAAAAGAGAAAACAGGGTGATTAGAACCTAAACTTTCCTCTGCTCTCTCTTTTTTTTTAACCTTTTACCCTCATTTTAGGATGTAAAACCCTGAGATTTAACTACACGTAAAAAATAAGAATGTAGGTCTTTCATTAGGGAGGAGGAGGAAGATTATTCAGAATGGGCTTGAGTGTTAATCACAGCAGCAGACAGACAAATTGATTACAGATCAGCAGAGTTTCCACTCGTGATGTTTATCCCTTTTACTGTGATACCTGTTATGTGTGTTTAAATCAGTGAAGAGAGAATTCCTTGTGAGATTCCAGTAAAACTGCATGTGAGTTCAGACGACAGCTCTTTCTCTCTAATTATAAAACTTCAGCAAATCTAATGAATACCCTTATGAAAATACATTCAATGACCCGATCAGCTTGAGACATGTTTGATGCATCCCTTTAGGATGCTACTGTATGTGTGTGAGTGCCACTGATTAAACCAATAACAAGAATATTTTTGACACCACAAAAACAGCCACACTTGAGTTAAATTTTAATACTCTTTATTAGATCACAAAACAATCCCCACAGATCTTTTCATTTTTGTGCAAAAAAGCTGGTCTACTTTAGCATTACTTTATAACATTCAGAGAGTATTTACACGCAGTTATTGCACAGCTGCAAAAATTATTTTTTATATGTTCAAAGAGCAGCATGAAGTCCAAATAATATAAGCTGGCAAATATTCCACAGAAACACCAGGACATACAGGATATACAGATCTGTTCTACTGTGTAATTTACATAATCATTATTGCCAGAAGCTTCTATGTACAGCCACCAAAAATCACCTTACTCTAAATATAGTAATGCTAACACATTATTGTGAATTCGGTCATTTACACAGATATAGATGTAGTCCACATTCACACCGATTGCACTTCTTACCTTTGAATAATACTATAAACAAACCTGACAGAATTACAGTTATTTACAGTTCAGCACTCTGCAGTCCTCTCAGCTTCGGTCGGGTGATGATCGGCTGAAAAGGTGGTAGCTATTTTTTTTCCTCTATGCTTTGGTTCTCCCACGGCACAGGGTCGTTTTCCTGTGTGAGTGATCCACCTTCCCTCTCGTGCCAGAACTGCTCCACATCAGGCAAGACGCTCCCATCTTTAAGACTCACGGTGTCCGCTTCCCTCCCTCCTCCTTCTGCTCCGACTTGCTCTGGCTGAGGCTGAGCTTCCCTGGTGGCTTCCTTGCTGCAGCCTGATTGAAGGCTTCTCTCCCCCCGCAGCTGACCTGAGGTCTCTGGTCTAGGACAAGGGGACTGGAGAGTGGTGGGGTTGTGGGGTCCAGGCTTAGGTGGCAGTTGCTTGCGCAGTGTGAGGCGCCTCCAAAGCCCCCTGTAACCCTCTCTGAACTCCTCGGAGAGAGAAAGGACAATGAGAGGGTTTACCAAAGACAGAGAGAAGGTGAGCAGCTGAGCAGAAAGGATAAGGAGAAGGGGAGGAGAGGAAATAAGGGGCTGAGCTCCTTCAGTTTCCTTTTCTGCAATCTGGCGCTCCCAAAGCCACACAACCCAGTGAGGAATCCAGAGGACAGCCATGGCCACAGTGAGGCTGAAAAGCATTAAAGTGAGCTTCCTAGATCTGATCTGTGTACGCAGATTCTGACTCTTACTGGAACGGCGCTGGCACTGGCCATAAGCCTTCCAGAAATACATAAGGGCAATGCTCAGAGGTGCACAGTAGACCCCCAGAGGATACGCTTTCACATACACAGACATGAAATCCTGGGCTTCAGGAGGAACTGTCATTACGCACACCAGCCCACGGATCTCTCTCTGCAGCCGAGCAAACAGCCAGTGTGGGATGGTGACAGTGCAGCCAGACAGCCATATGAAGAAAAGCACCACCAGGATGGAGCCCAGGTGTATGCTCACCTGCTTGTTTGGATTTGACACGTAGCGGTAGCAGGCTTTGGCCATGATAGCCACGGTGAAGCTCTTCACAACCATGCAGGATTGGAGAAACCAGTCGGCTGTCTTGCACACCACCCAGCCTAGATTCCAGCTCGTCTTGGAGTATGAGGCAGCCCTGAAAGGCACTGTAAACATCAGCACCAGCCCATCTGCAAACATCAGGTTGAAAATGAGGGAGTTGATGAGAGACAGTTTGCCTTTGTGCGCATTAGAGAACAGGATGACCATCGCAGTGAGATTGCAAGCCGCGCCCAGGATACAAATGACTCCCAGAATAGCTGGCACCAGGACCCTGAGCTCAGTCGTGTCCAGGTGCTGGAAGGAATCGTGTTCACTAAATGACCACATGTCTACAGAGCTGTTCACCACAGTGCTATTGGTCCCACTAAGCTTATCCATTGTTTCCAGAAGATGCTGATCTGGTCACAAGAAGATAATAAATGAATTTTAAAAAATAATTGAAGGCAGGCAGGAAATGTAGGGGAAAAATGCCCTGGGCGGAAAAAATGTCCAAAAACAATGTGACAATATATCTTGGAGTTTACACCTGTTCAAATTTAAGCACCAGAGAAGCAATGACTTCGCAGTGTACAGAGCACCTGACAGTCCTCTGGTTTATCCCGAGATGCGATGATGCAGCATCTCGAGCAAGTTATAAAGATGCTGTTTGATTGACAGCTGCTGTCCCCAGCTGGCAAAATGTGTGTAGACTACACCCACATGGGGCCAATTAGGAAAATCTCAGCACAGATGAATATACTGGATTGGTGCAAATGATTCATTAAAGTTATGGTCTTAACAGTAATCAGATTCCTTAAATAAGAGTTAAAGGTAACAGTGCCTACCCAAGGCACTACCATAAACTGTGATCTGCATTCACTAGACATCCTGACAGAGTATGTGATTTATCAATGAGGTGGTTGGGACATAATCACAAGCTTCATTTAAAATGTTTCTTTTGTTTTGTTTTTTTCAAAATTTCATCATATATAAATAACAATAGATATTAATATTGAGCTTCCTCCAACGGGTGGCTGGCCTCTCCCTTAGAGATAGGGTGAGAAGTTCAGCCATCTGGGAGGGACTCAGAGTAGAGCCGCTGCTCCTCCACATCGAAAGGAGCCAGCTGAGGTGGTTCGGGCATCTGACAAGGATGCCTCCTGGGTGAGGTGTTCTGGGCATGTCCCACCGGGAGGAGGCCCCGGGGCAGACCCAGGACACGCTGGAGAGATTATATCTCTCGGCTGGCCTGGGAACGCCTTGGTGTTCCCCCGGATAAGCTGGAGGAGGTAGCTGGGGAGAGGGAGGTCTGGGCTTCTCTGCTTAGGCTGCTGACCCGTGACCTGGCCCCGGATAAAGCGGAAGAAGATGGATGGATGGATATTAATATGAATAAACCAACCAGAACCAATCAGAAGAAGTCTCCTGTAAATGTGCTCAGATGAACAGTTTTTATAATTTTGTCTTTGTAAACCACCACAGTGAATTTGAAGTTAAACACTCATGGCATTAATTGTTTAAGAAATACAGCCCCTCATTTTCAGCGACTCAAATGTAACTTCACAGACTAACATCATTTTAATTTTAACACGTTTTAATACTTGGGTGAAATTCCTTTAAATCAACGAGTGCCTGAAGTCTATCACCAAATGTTGTGTTTCCCTACCAGACCTTTCATTGCAGCCACCTTTAGTTGCTCTAGTTGCATTTTCTTACTATCAGCCTGTCACAAAAAGACATAATTTGTTAGAGTTTGACATACAATCATACAAAAGATAAGTTTGAGAGGCATAAAATTATAGTTTTGCAACAACAAGATCTATTAGCTGGAAAACTTCATAGGCAAGTTGAGGACAAAAGGTAGCCAACATCCAAAGAAGAGCTTTGAATGTCTATACTACTCAAAGAAATTACAGAAAGCTTGCCTCAGGATGTTCAGACTGTGGTGAAAAATAAAGATGGTCATAGCAAATACTGATGAAATGACAACAAACAGCCTAAAATGTAGGAATATGTAGTATGAGGTGTGGTCCAGAAATTCATGTGTAGTGAATTAAAGCTGAAAATTGCATCTTGATTGATTTAAAATCCAACATAGTGATATACAGGCACAATATTACAAGTACTTATGGACCTAGCTGTAACTTTGCTTAACCTCCTAGGACCTGGCATCCACATATATGGACATCACATTTTGGGTTATTTAGACCAAAATACCAAAGACCAAAATTTTGCTCTCCTAAGGCCTGGTATCCACTTACGAGGACATTATACTGCTACTGTTCTATCAAAATTTTAAACAAATATCCTTATATGTGGCTCTTATTTTTCTTAAAAACAAAAATAAGGTAAAAAAAAAAAAAAAAAATCTGGTAATTCTTTGTTTTTACATTCATCAGGCCCCAATCAGCCCAAATCTCAAAGAGAAATTAAAAATGCATGCTGTGGAAGAGTTCGGGTCTTAGGAGGTTGAGGAAAATCCCATTTCATCAGCTGGACTGCCTTTATTTGTCTTAATTTTTGTCCACATGAGGGCGCCCTAACACCACAAGCAGAAACTGTCTTAGCCCATAAAACATCTTACATAAAGTTTGATAATTGATTCAGCAGGTGTTAACAGAGAAAGTCCACCAGTGCATGATTTGAACTTGCACATCTTTATTCTTTTTTTTATTCAAAAGAAAGTCCAGTAAGCATAAAGACTGCATGGTATTTCATTGCATTTCAATACATTCTGAGCTATAAAAGTCTTTTTTTTTTTTCAATTAGAGTGTCACAAAGGAGGTTGTTTAGAAGACATTACTGTTTAAAGGAATCACACTTAATTATTCCCTGATTTCACAGAGTTCACTTAGACCTTTGACTGCTTTGCTTTACGGGAGTTGGCCGGTAAGAGCCGAGTGCTGAAAGACAATCTGCTACTGTTCCATGTTACCCATTTTCAGCTTGATGAGAAACATGGAAAGGCATTGCAGCAATCTAATATATATATTAAAAAAACTGAATAGTGCCCCAGATGATCTGCAGATGTACAAATATAGCTATACGCAGGCTGTCAGCTTCATCAGAATCAGATCCAACGCATGCAAAGAAAAAAAAAAAGCTATGCTAGCATTGTTAGGCCAAGAAAATCTCAAGTTTTAAATTCAATATGTCAACACGATGAGTCGACCAATCTACAGTCTACAGATCATTTTTAGTACTATCCAAATAAAGAGAAAATGTGGCAAGAAATTTAGAAATGAATGTGACTTTGTTTGTGTCTCTTGCAAACTGACAACATCAGACTGACTTGCAAGGTGAGAGCAACAATTACTTTGTACATATCACAGCATTCTCCCCTGAGCTCACAAGCATGAAACCAGTGCTCTAATGTAGAATTGTGACTACATTGATTCAAGCACTTTTTCTACTTGGGACCTGTGTGGAGCTTTTTTTGTGTGTGTTTGTTTATTTAGAGAGAAAGAAAGAAAGAAAAAGAACAAAAAAAAAATCCTAAGTTAACATTTCATTTGAAACATTCACACACTCCCTCCTTGTAGCCATTACCCCTCCTCCCCACCCTCCCCTCCCCTCCCCTCCCTTCCACTACATCGAACCCCCACATACCAAAAGAAGGCACCACAGCTTCTAAACAGACTCATTGACCGAGAGAAGGACTCAACAAAAACAAAAGCGTTAAATAAAACCCAATGACACAGCCTGGAAGGGCTTCATTCACATTACAGACTACAGCAGTCTCACAAGGAGACACGAGATTGGTACTAGAAAGACTGTCTGTGTTGTGTCACAGGCAGCGAGAACTCAGTTTCTGCGGGTCAGAGATTAACAGTCTTTTCCTCTTCTGCAGCACATTGCGCTGTTCAGGAATTTTGCCTCACGTAGAGGCTGCAGGGTTGATCACATGCATTGCAGCATGAGAAGACCGAAAGACAGGGGGCACTGTTGCTACATGACAGTGAGCCACCATCACGTAGGCCTGGTTTCTGTCAGTGTGCTCTATTTTCTGTTCATTGTGCCCACATCTGCCTCTGTCCTTAGGGTCCAGAGTGCTGCTACGTCATAATGTGATGGTAGCAATCCTCTTGTTGCATAAACGCATGGGAAACAATTCTTCGGGTGTCCGCATGGCTAAATAAATTAAATTATAAGTCAAATTGAAGAAGTTCATTCTTGATTTCAAGGAATCAAGTTGTTGCTTCCTAAAACATGTGCTGTCCACTTCCCCCACTTTAGTCACTGGATACTTTTACCCTGGTCGTCATCAGCAGAGTCGGGGAATTCAAGACAGCAACCCCTTACAGGTGCAGGGTCAGGGGTCAGCAGGGGGCAGGCTGCCCTTTAGTTGACCTTGTCCTGAAAGATGTATAGGTTGTTGGTGGCTGCTACAGCAATGATGTTTTCATGTGGGTGCCACGTCGTGTGAAGGATCTTCTTGCTGAAGTCAAGGCTGTCGACGCTGATCTCATCCTTACGCCGCTTCCCACCTACACACACCTGGAGGACAACAACAAAAATGAAGAGGCATTAAGAAGTGGGAGTGTGGCAGCTCGCACGTTTCACTGATGTCAGTCATTTGAAAGATGACGGGGTGGGTGGGGTGCTGACTAGGCTTGTAGCTGGCGTCAATGGAGTCACTGAGCTGGACCTCTAAACCGTGTTGGTGCTAAGCGTTAAGAGGCCCATGCTCCAGTTTTGGTGAGTTAAAAGTCTGGCTGTATTTATTAGGTATCTGTGTCTGCGAGATATAAATGGATGCATCTTGATAACGAGCCAAGCTAGTGTTAGCTGATAGCTTTGCACCCTTCCAGATATGGTCAGTTTGGTTCAAAAACCTCTAATGGTGATAGCCAAAATGCTAAAAATAGGACTTAAAAAGGGCTATTACCAACATTTGTTTCAGGTTTGGTCACTTTACAAAGTTGATATAAGATTGAGTTAGCAAATTAGCTAGCCCCATATTTACACATGAAAGAACATAAATCTAAAGTTATCTTTCATGGGCAGAAAACAGAACCTTGATGAGAGCAAGCAAAACCTAAAGTGCTTCAAAACCTAAACCTAAAGCTGTTCTTTACAGCTTTGTGTATACAAAAGATTCTTCTCTCCACTGAAAACATGTATCCGGTCTTTAAGTCTGACGTCATTAGCCATGTCTGGGCCCAAACTCCGCTGCAAGTCCCTAAGTCAAATGATCACTGCAGCATTACTGAGAGTTGAAAACTGTCTAAATTCTCTCATCTGTAATAAAATGATCAATGTGGCTGCTCTACCAGGTGTAACAATTAAGTTTAACGTCCAGGCATCCATGAAAACAGAATTTATGATATTTAACAGAGTTAGAAGTTAGCAGGGAGTTAGTTTGCTTTCTTCCATCTAAATATAATATACCATGTTCTGACTGAGTGATTTATGAAACAAATTCAAACGTACAGCTCTGCTATCACTTCCAACATAAATGAAGACAGAAAACTAAACAGCAACGACATTTGTTACTGAAGTTGGGCTAGCTGGTATATAATGATGTGCTACGTGATCGCTAGCATGACAAAGCTATGTTAACATAACATAAACAGTAAAGCTGGAGGGCAAATGCTAACAAACGGAGGACTTTTTTCCACACGATAAAAGTTAACATAAGGGTTCTTAATGGTTAGGGGCAAATGCAATTGCATGGCAGAAGACATTACTGTAAACTGACCAAACGTCAGTCAGGAGAACCACCTAGATAATCCATTCACAATACAAGGTTAGTCATTAATATACTGCTGCACGGGCTGGGCTGTAGTTACATCGTAAGGGTTTAAAAACTGAGCTTTAAAGTGATTAGCAGTAATAAAAACCGAGAGAAGCTGACAGTGATCACTGACTGTTTTTAGGGGCTTGTTGAGATTAAATAGAACAAGATACAAAGCATTAAAACATGTTAAAACACATGACAGCCTTATTAAATGCAGACTACTTTGGGCCCGGAAGCAGTATTCATCACGTCATCACTTAAAGACCGGATTACTGCAGTTTGAAACATAAGACTGCACTGTGTACATATACTAAACACATTTCTTTTGTTCATTTGTGTGTTGTATTCACTCATGATTGTCACTGTTAAGTCAGGTCTGTTTTGATATTGAATTTCTGGACTTGTACAGCAGATTTCTAGTGAGGACATTTTTATCAAAGTTACAGAATATAAGGAGGGGAAGTGAATTGTTTTTAGTGACACCATTACTTTAAAATCTCAAAACCGACTGGTCACAAAAACTGCTGGTATTTACTTAATCCTTTTTTTTTTTTTGTCATAAATGAATATCATAGATGAACTCAAAGACATCTGGAGGTGCCACTTTCAATCAGTGAAAATTACAGCAGGAAATTTCACTATTGACCAGCTTTTTATAGATATTCAATAAATCATTTGGCTTAGGAAATAATTGACAAATTAATCGATTATGACAATCATTGCTTAAACCCTGAACTAATTACATTATCAATGAGTCTGTCAATGATTGCCTCTGCTACTTTGGTGAAAACATGTCAGAAAATAGTGAAAATAATGTCAATCACAGGTTCCCAAATTAACAAATTGAATACTTTTGCTTGACAAATCAAAAGATATTAACTGTCACAGATCCACACAATCCAGCAAGAATCACAATTTTGGAGAACCAGTGAATAATTAGCATTTCTCCATTAGAAACTCACTTGCGGTGAGGCATTATGTATTAACAGACCTCTCTGCATTGAATCATATCTGTTATTAATCTCTGTCTCTCTTTCACAGCATGTCTTTTATCCTGTCTTCCTTCTCTCACCCCAACCGGTCGCAGCAGATGGCCGCCCCTCCCTGAGCCTGGTTCTGCCGGAGGTTTCTTCCTGTTAAAAGGGAGTTTTTCCTTCCCACTGTTGCCAAAGTGCTTGCTCATAGGGGGTCATATGATTGTTGGGTTTTTCTCTGTATCTATGAAGCGCCTTGAGGCGACTTATGTTGTGATTTGGCGCTATATAAATAAAATTGAATTGAATTGAATTATAAGACTAAAACCAGATGTCTTTGAATTTAAAAAGGATAACTTGTGTTGGTGATGGTACCTTGCGAGGCTTCAGAATAGCTCTGGGTTTGCTGTTCTCTCTGGATGCTTCCAGTGTGACATCGCGTTTGGTATTTCGGTCGAACATTCGGAAAAAATTGTTGTAAGAGCCGGTCATTATGACGCTGAGGAGGGAAAAAAGAAGAGAGGGGGTGTTATCGAGAGGGGTGGCTGGATGGACCGAGCGGTTGGTAGATCTGGTCGATGGCGGCGCTGAAAAGAAGTCTCACCTGTCTGATCCATTCCAGACGCACTCAAACTTGTCAAAGATGCAGTCGTTTTCATACAGAGAACACAGCTTACCCCGTAAATAGTCGTGAACCTGAAGAACAAAACCAAAAACATGACAATCTGCAGTACTTTTTGGATCAGTCTTTATAGGCCTTTGGAGTTCTTCGCATTGCCTTTTGGTGGGCAAACACACCGAAACCATAAGCTGCACCACCATATGCTCTGCTTTCAGTAATCCCTCAAGACCTGGTGACCTGTGCTAAGATGCTAGGTAGCAGGTGGAGGCTGAGGTGGAACTGGACAGAGAATCCCTTGAGCCCGGTTGATGGCCTTATCAATCATGATCTGCCCTAAGATGGCTTCCCCTGATCAGACAGCGTGGACGTGACTGCCGTGACCACACAGTGGGAGGTTCTGCCCTCCGGGTTCCATCAGCGCCTATACTATCCGTCTTCTTATGGACATTCAGCTCAATAAGCCCTCCTGGGGTAATTGCTACACATGACACGGTTACAGATTGGCAGGGTGACAGTGAAACAGGATTATATTGAGTGATAAGCCTGAAATCAATAAGTTTTGATTTGATCTGGGCACAGCGGTTATTTACTAACTTCAGCAGCGGAACATTTTCTTTGGAGCCCTCAAGCTATCCAAAAAGCACACGAGAGAACAATGAAAAGCGTACCTGGTACGTCTCGAGCGGCTTGTTCTCCATTTGAAGGTCCCACACCTTTACAGTGAGGTAGTCTCTTGTCATCAGGTAGCGTCCGCTGTGGCTGAACTTCACGTCAGAGATGGATGAGATGATTTCAGAGAAGAAGGAGCGAGTGGATGGATCCTCTGGCTCCTCAAAGTCTACATGTAAAAGAAAATGTATAAAGCAGTTATCTTTCAACAGAAGATTTTACACTGTTGGTGCTCGCTGCTTTAAAGACTTTAAATCGCTTCAAGGAGGAAGATTCGGTTTGGGCAGTGGAGGCTGCTATTAGAAAACAATGACAGCCACGACAATGCCTGGATGCTGAGTTTTCTGCAGCAGCTGCATCTCCTCACAGAATTACATGTGTGTTTAGGGAGATAGTTGTGGGTCAGCATGGTGGGTAAATATTGGTTATGATTCATATTGATTTTGGCAGCTGCTGTTCTGTGTGTAGGCCAGCACGCTGGGGATAACAGACAGGCATTCCATCGTTAGCTGTCAAGTTATTGTTCCTCCTCCTTCTCTTTTCCTCCCACCCTTCCTACCCTCTCTCTCTCTCTCTCTTTAAAAAAAAAAACCAAAAAAAAAATTCCCCCACCATTCTCCCCCCACTTCCACTCAATCCCACTCCTCAGCTGAGGCCTGGAGAATAGCTCTGTGATGTGTCAGTGGGGAGTCTAACTAGGGATGCAGTGTGAGAGATGAAAAAAAAAAATGGGGGGGATGAGGAAGGGATAAGAAAAACAAATCAATGTCAAAGTGCTGGGTCCATATGAGCCCTGCTGGATTTGTATGTGCGCGCGCCAGCGAATGCGTGCGAATAAGAGCAAGTGTAATGTGTGCATGTATATATGCATGTGTTATGTGTGCCCCTGCCCTCCCTCCCATCCAGATCCACGGGTGGATAATAGGGTCCCCGGGGAGTCAGCAGGGGGGCTGTTTGGTCCCTCTCTCTATTTGTCCTGGGGCTCAGCTCACTGGCAATCCTCGGCGGCCATTCATCCTTCCTGTAAAACTGACTGATAGCAGCGTGCTCCAGAATTTATTTATTTATATATATATATATATATATAATATAATATATATATATATAGTATATATATATATTTATATATATATATATATATATATTATATATATATATATATATATATATATATAATATTGGAAGATACACTATGATTGTGAGTTTGTGTTGTGTGTGTGTCACAAAAAGGAGGAGTGGTGTGTGAGTGCAGGAGAGAAGGCTTTACATCGCTCTGAGCCGTAAACGTTAATGCAGTGAGACAGTAGGTTGGTATTAACAGACCTCTCCTGAGGCTAACAAGAGCACCTGCCTGCTTTGCCTGTGTGTGTTTGCTACAAGCACCTGTCTAGGAATGGCACACACATGCCAAACAATCAGAGTATGAAGCCGACAACTTCAACTGCCCAATGTCTCCAAATGTAAACATTTTTTTTCCAGCTCTCATGTGATGCTCATGTGAAATTCAACAGGCCGTGTTGGTGCTGGGTCCAGTGGATCCATCAATACGTCTGAAGAAATGAGTGACATTATTGAACAACAGGGTGTGTCCATGAGGGACTAATGCGATTGCTCTTAAGCCATTGATTTCCCAGCAAAAATGTCAATGTATTCATTATTCATTCAGCTAAAGTGTATCCATGTGATGTCAAGCTTTGGAGAAGGCCATTCATTGTTTGAGACGCGCTACAAGATTTATTCGTGTGTTATCAATCGTGGCATATTGAGCAGGGGAAGCCCATATGTCACAGCTGAAAAAAAAAGGTGGAGCCGAGTGTGAATTTACAGCCAAGGTGTGGAATATTGGAATCGGGCTATATTTCCCTTGTTGACTACCATCACCTCAATGGCAATAAAGGCATCGATGGAAATTGTTGATTTTTGCAGTTTTGTGTCCCGTGAATTTTGCAGTTCTCCAGTATCTAAATTTTGTCTGCCTTAAAGGAATAAATTAATACAATAGAACAAAGGTGTTCAGTATTTCAGTGAACCTTTAAAGAATTGTGGCTAGATAAAAACAGCCACGTTTCTGGTAGGTCTACCTGAACACTAAGACACTTATTAAATCTGCTCCCATGATGCTCTGGTACTCACATTTGCAGTGCTTGTCACAGAGTGCGGCTTGTCTCATGTCACAGAGGCGTATTGAACCTTTGCTGCTACTGTAGGCAAAGGTGTTACACTCCTGCGGGTGGAACTCTGCAGAGGTGATTACTTCCGTCAGCTCCTCCATGTTGGCTGGTTTGATGTCCACAATGTCTGAGAGAGAACCGCTAAGGAACAGAACACTACAGTGGACATGTAACCCACAGAGTAAAATGAAAAATCGTGCCACTACTGAAATGCAGCCCTGGAAAAAAAATACATATTTTATGTACAAACTGTTACTAACAATTATTTTTTTAGAACCTCAAATCTATTTATCACCCTATCATTATTATCATTATTAATTAAAAAGAATTAAGTGTGATTTTGAGTGTTTTTTTCTTCTCTTTTTTGTCTTTTTTAAAAATGAAAACAATGATAATCATAGGAAAAAAAAAAAAAAAAAAACAGAACAAGAGGATACTGAAGCTGCGGTCGGTGATCTCCAGGTTCCACAGGTTTATCCGAAGGTCATCGGTGGAGATGAAGGTCTGAAGGTCGGAGTTGACAGAGATGGAGTTGATGTGGTAGGTATGGGCGTTGCTGAACACCCGTCTGGCTGTAGCCTCGACCATCAAATCCATAGGCTGAAGCACCGGCACCTGGAGTGAACATTTAAGGGAAAATGTAAAGTAATGCAGACAAATATGCAAGAATAGGAAAATCAGCTTGAGGTTTTTGAGGGTAGTAATTACTAGGCTGGCCTTCTGTGAGTGTATCTGTGTCTATACTTGTGTCGGTGTGTGTGATTGTCCAGATATTTTAGTGAGGACCATTTGGGCAGTTTTGTGTGTGTCTGTGTGTGAGGCACAATCGGATGACTCCGGGGATTTATTTGACATTTACTCCGCAAATCTTAATGACACAGAAGCTCAAGGGCTGCTTGATGAGTTGGTTCAATCAGACTGCAAATATCTCTCTGCTACACAGCTACCCAGTAATCACGCCTCCTTCTCTTTCTCCAAGTCACTCCTGCTTTCTTGTTTGTGTGTGTGTGTGTCATGGAGAAAGAGAAAATGGAGAGAAATCGAAGGAGGTGGAAAAAAAGACATGGCCCGAGGGCATCGGCAGGCCCTGCTGAGGAATGATAACTGAACTCTGCAGAATTAAGACAAGCTTGCACAGACACACACACACACACACACACACGCAGACACACAAGAACCCAGAGTTGCACATTGCTGCTCGGGCTTCAAAGAATCCCAGTACCAGTCTGCATGCAGCCCCCCGTTGGCCAGATAAAACCCAGACAAAGAGAAGAGAGGGGAGGGAGCGAGGAGAACAAATCGGCTGCTTCTTCCCTTTTTCTTTCGTCCGTTGCTGGCACTGACAGAGACATGGCAGCCCAGCAGGCTGCTGTATCTCCGTGGATGTCACTTTATTTCCATGTCTTTCACTGGCTGTCCAGAGAGACACAGAACATATTAACCCATAACCCCCGAACACTGACAGTTGTGCCGTTCAGCTTGCCCCTTGCAGATTCGCTGTGATCTGATAGTTTGTCTTTGTAACATAATATATTTAAACATTTCTGCTTTAAAAATAATACTTCAAAGTAAATCAGTAGGTTATAATGTTTTATATATGTCGTTATGAGATACTGAATGATAAACTTTAAATCATTTTATGAATTCTAGGATGGATATTAGTGAATTCCTCCCTCTCCTCCTCTGCTTTCTCCCCCTGCTGAGATTTCACAGCCTCTAAACAGGATTGCCACAGTCTCGGCCTGTCCTCCAGGTTGCTATGATCCCCTGGCCAGCCAGACAAAGAGGGACAGACACGCTGAACACAGCACTAATCTGCAATGGCAGACACACACAGACACAGTCCTGTGTGTCTGTGTGTGCCCTCTTTTGTGTGAAAATTAAATAGGTAGCGGAGTGATAAAAACGAGAGAGAGAGAGAGAGGATGATCCCTTCACGGTGTTCATCTCAGCGCACATATTGATCGCTCATTCTCAATTTCTTCTGCCAGAAGTTCAAAAGAGTCCAAAGATAGCAGGTTGCTTTGTTGGTGTCAGACTCTCATTTATCGGGACTGAAACTGATCACAAATGAAAAAACAACTGTGACACACACAGGCGTGCAGCATATGTCACTAAGAAGTTTATGCTGGATTAAAGGCTATCATAGCATAAAAGGCTGAATGCTAAATTTTGACTTAATCAGCTTATCTGAACTCTTCTTGCTTGGATTCCATGTGCAGGTCTTTCCAGAAATGCTGGTTCATTCAAAATACGTGAGCCTGGGTTACAAGCAGCAGTTGTGGGATCTGTAAAACAGGAATCTACCAAAAGGTTAAATGAAAGATGCTACTGCTAGGTGATGCTTTTAATTTCGTTTTTAAACTGAGCACCACAAATATTCTTAAATATTTCTGATATCCATGCATAAATAAATAGTTCTCCATCCATCTACCCTCTATCTATTATCTGGGTCATGGGGGGCGCTGGAGCCTATCTCAGCCTCCACAGAGCACAAATATTCTTCATTTTTGTTATTTATGGATATAGTGGCAGTAAGTTGTCATGTTTTACTTTTTTCTATAGTAGTTTTTTCAGTCTTAAGCCACCCGGACCACTGATGCATGGCTTCAAATATTTCATTTTTGTCAGATTTACCGCAGTCTCGTTGGGTCATCCAGCCTCCCCTCAAATAGAAAATCTGTGGTTTTTAGTGACAGAGAATAAAAACTCTGCCATCACTGACTCTAATTTTCACGTCCATAAATTGCAGTCCATTTCATTGTGGACTAATTCAAAGTAGTGCCATCGATGCAATGTTTTCATTCCATTCAAATGTTGTGCACTGTCTAATAAAGTGAGTGTAATCTAGTCGCAGCTTATTTTCACCGCAGTGTATGTGACATCATGGGTGTTGTGACACTCAACAGTTTCACATACCCGTAGAGTGGTGATGGTGGATGGGTCTCGGATCCGTCCGTCCTCATCCTTCAGGTTGTAGCCTTCAGGGCGCTTATCCCTCTCACTGATCTTCCACAGCTTCACTGTCTTGTCTGAGGTGGACACGTCACACAGGCGCACAGACATACACAAAATACAGTTAGATCACGGCTCAGCAGAGTGAATCTCAGATACAAGATGGATGCGGGGGGCTGGGGATACAATCTGGCAAGTAGCTGGGCAGAAGCCAGCAAGGATGATGAATGGCGACTCCTGCGTAGATTCTGATGTCACCGATATCAATCTACAAGTTGACTTAATTTCCCTGCTGCTGTTTATACCCTCGCCCCTCCCCTCCCACACCCTGGAAAAGCCATCTGGGTTGCTTTTCAATTTTTGCATCATATAAACATCGGTTACATCTCATCTTCTCGGTCTACTGAAGTGGATGGCAGCCGCAGTCAGGTTGTCTGCTTTTTTTTTTTTCCTCTCCCCTCTTAATTTCCGCTGCGATGCCGGTGTCAGAGCAGCGAGGCCATCGCCACAGGACTCTCCACCATCTGCTCCAGCCACCGCAAGCACGTCTGTAGCAGCCATGCGTGAAGCCCACAATCTGCAAGACGTCTCTCAGCTGATGTGTGTACTTGTCTGCTGTGGCTCTCGTACATGTACGGCGTGTGTGGTGGCACATGCCTTAATATGTGGCCCTGCTGTGACAGCCATGCATGAAGCCCTTAATCTGAAACTCTTCTGCAGGTGACACTTGCTCACCCAAGCAAAACAAGCAACACTGTGTTCTCCCAAAAAGTCAAAAAGACACTGTCAAGTGATATTCATCACACCTCCTTTTACATCAACTGCAAATCTGAGCATTCTGCAAAGTGACGAATGAATCATTTTGCACAGTACCTGACTAATAACACTAGCTCACATGTAAACATACTCCAGTGTAGGGCTGGGCGATATGGCCTAAAATCCCTATCGCGGTATAATTTGAAGCACGTGCGGTAACGATATATATCGCGATATATTATTTTCTTCTGTATAAGGTATTTTCCACACTATAAGGCACACTTAAAATCCTTTAATTTTCTCAAAAATCGAGAGTGTGCCTTATGTATGAATTCTGGTTGTGCTTACTGACCTCGAACCGATTTTGGCGTGCAGAAATCTGTTAAAAAATGTTTTAGTACAACTTTGGTAAGCCACACTGCTTGATGGATTGTCAGAGCATTACGGCTGCCGTAGTGAGGAGCTTCGCGGAGTAATCTGGGTCCAAAACTCCGTCCTCTTCAGGTCCCAAAGTCAAACGAACACAGAGTTAAAAACGGTCTAAATTCTTTCATCTTTAATAAAATCATCAGCGTTGCTGCTTTACCAGGTGTAACAATTAAGTTTAACATCCATGCATCCATGAAAACAGAATTTATTAAATTTAACGGAGTTAGAAGTTAACAGGAAGTTAGCTCGCTAGTTTCCACCTAAACATGACATACCATGTTCTGACTGAGAGATTTTTGAAACTAATTCAAACGTACAGCTCTGCTACCACTTCCAACATAAATGAAGACAGAAAACTAAACAGCATTGGTGTTTGCGGGGTTACTGAAGTTGGACTACCTGGTATATAATGTTGTGCTACGTGATTGCTAGCGACACAGCTATGTTAGCATAACATTAGCGCAGTGAAGCTGGGGAATGAACGCCAACTTTTTTCCATTCGATAAAAGTTAACGTGAGGGATTCTGGTGGTTAGGGACAAATGCAATAGCTGCGATGCTTTCGACCAAAACAGGCGCTGCTTGATGACGTCATCAACATGCGCTATCACGATAGAGCGGTGTAGTCAAAATCTTTATCGTTGGCCAAATTTATATCGTTTCTATCGTATATCGTTTCTATCGCCCACCCCTACTCCAGTGATAGATTATTGGTTCTTTTGACCATTCTGATAGTTGTGCTGCTCTTACAGCACCTTAGGTGTACTGACCGTTGGTGGAAAGCAGGAAATATGCTGCATTCTGCTGAGGAAGCCATTTGATCTTGTTGATCTTCTCCTCAATCTCCAAACTCTTCAGGTAGTCAAACTCTGGCTCATGGCTCTGGAATGTGCTGTAAACATTGTACTCCCCACGACGCTGGGGCTGACTCTTACTCTGCAGAGGAAGAAAAAAAAGAAAGTGAAGCACAGGTAGACTTTGTTTTTTTTTTGGTGAAAGTTTCATTAGATTCCCGTGATTATAAGACAGGTGTAAATGATTCAATATTAGATCTAGCATTTTGGAAAAGATGTAATTTATCTTTAATTTATCTTAAATTCCCCCTTAGGCAGCTTACTACCAATAATAATAATGCATTTTATTTAAAAGCACCTTTCAAGACACCCAAGGACACTTGACAATAGAATAAAATACATAGTAGAACAATGACAAAACGTAATAAAACACTTTAGTCAAGCTTTGCATTTGGGGATCTCCTCTCCTAATTCTGGTTTGACACAATTACATCAAGCCCCTACCTCCACGGATGAAAAGCAAAAGTTACATGGAAATGATATCTCGTTCTGAGGCTGCGAGATAAGGGTTTTGGGGGGGTCACCATCTTGTTTGGAAAAATGAGATATGACCAGGAGGGGCAGGTCATTCACTGGCTAACAACTTGTGACTGAAACAACCACAGTTGTTAGCCAATGAGCTAACGGGTAGATAAAATAATTTACAAAAAAAGACTTAATTTTTATGCCGTATGACCCATAATATGAACCATAAACGCAGCAGGTAAATGTTTAGCATTTCCCATATGTAGGAAAATGGGAAAATATAGGATCAGAAGTCTTTTATGCAACCACAGCCATTGGCATTTGGTGGCCCTCAGACAGTATACAGGATAGGTTTAAGGAACTTCCGCGAAGACTTCATTTCCCGACCTGGAAGCTATACTTTTTTTTTAGTAATATTAAAATGTTAATACCACAGGAAAAATTAATGAGCGATTTCATGGTGGCCACATCCATTTTTTTATACAGTCTATGATATATTTACATAGATTCTGGAATATTATATGTTGAGTAACAGAACAGACTAGATTTTCGAATTGGGGCTTTCAACAGTACTTTTGTGCCACATTGTTACATGTCTTCATAATGTTGGTCCAACAAAAGCTTTTTGTTTTTTAG
The DNA here is from genome assembly GCF_018398535.1 of Haplochromis burtoni. Taxonomy (NCBI): domain Eukaryota; kingdom Metazoa; phylum Chordata; class Actinopteri; order Cichliformes; family Cichlidae; genus Haplochromis; species Haplochromis burtoni. The sequence goes on from NW_024582380.1 coordinate 3,219,533, forward strand.
CATATTTACAGCTGTCCTTTTGAAATACATCCTCTTGCTTGCTAGTTATCAAAAAACAAACAATCCAATGTTAATGCTTTAAGGCTGTCAAATCCTTTTCAGCTGAAGGACAGCATAATTATCACTGCATTGTTGGCATTTCCTACCTCCTGCTCCCTTTGGAAGACAACCACTCTGCCTCCTTTATCCCCAGTGGCCAACAGCTCCCCCGATGAGTTAAACTCCACCGTTGAGATAATGTCAGCTGCAACACAGGAAGCAGAGCAGACAGGGGGAGAAAATGTCAGTGTGAACAAACCTGTCAAGTATCTGACAGAAAAAAGGAAACACTTTTTCAATGGGATCTTCTAGAAAACACTTCAGGAGAAAAGGGAGGGGAATCTCATGACAGTCCCATAGAGGACTCCTCGGTGCAGACAGCCCAGTTTGGAGGAAATATAGGTTAGGAGAAACCACTGGATGAGTCACTGCATGATAATTGAGACTCTTGTCTGATTGAAGTGAGCCAATCTGTGTTATTTAATTGCACTTCTGCTTATTAGAGGACTCTGCCGCCGCACTCTTGCTCATCACAAAACACATTCAAAAAGCTTTAATGTGTTTTAGCAACATCAGTTATCAGTTGCCTGTATTTTACATTTTGAAGCATCTCTGCATAGCTACAGGTTCACCAGAAAGTAAATATCGGACACCTACCCTTAAGGTAGGTTTTCCTCTCCTCAAAGACATACAACTGCCTGAATTTAGGAAAGGCTAATGGTGACTGCAATTATTATACAGCCCAGGGATAAATTGTCATATCATAAAGTCTGTTTCTCACACACACACACACACACACACACACACACACACACACACACACACACACACACACACACACACACACACAC
>NW_024582380.1:3220447-3272009 GCF_018398535.1 Haplochromis burtoni
CAGAGGCTAGCCCGCTTTTAAACAGTGACAATAATATTAGACAGAGAGAAAGAGAGAGCGCTTGTTGTTTTGTACCCCCCACGCCCTCTGTGGACCTGCTGCTGGTGGAGCTCTGAACAGGAGAGGGGAATGTTGCTATGGAGACCGTTTCCATCTCTAGCGGCAGTCAGAGAGAGCGAGAGAGAGAGAGAGAGAGTGTGTGTGTGTGTCAATAGCTCTCTGACTTAGTTGCTGATGCTAGCTGTGAGTGTGTGAAGAGAGAGAGAGAGAGAGAGAGAGAGAGAGAGAGAGAGAGAGAGAGAGAAAGAGAGAGAGGAGAAAGAGAGAGAGAGAGAGAGCGAGAGAGAGCAGAGAGAGAAGAGAGAGAGAGTAAGCTGGAAAGAGAGTGAAAAACCTGCTACTGCATCTGGGGGAACGAGTTCAGTTCAATGCAGCACACAAGTTCAGACAATAGAGTCCCCGTAGACGGACTCATCGCTTCACAAAAACCTGTCGTGCATGGTGGAAATGACCATGCATCCTGTCTGTGTGTATACTGTGAATCTGGCTCTGTCCTCCTCCAGTTTTAATTTAAATGTTAGAGAAAGTCACAGATGAGGCCAGAGGGATTCTTACGAGCACGTGTTGATAATGACATGATGTGGGAGGGCAAAACTAATTATATTTGAATGTAGAAATAATGACCTTTCACAGAGAAGACAAAGTCTGACCTAATTGCAGCCTGGGAGAACCCTTCAATGCACCATGCTGGTGTTGCATGTACTGTAGCAACACATGCTAAAGGTGCTCTGTAAATGCATTTGTACACCTCATACATGTAGTGCATGTATGAGGTCTCTCTCTCTCCTCCTCTCTCACACACAACACAACAAACACACACACACACACACACACACACACAAACACACACACACACACACACACACACACACACACACACACACACACACTAATGTCTTACAGTACCACCAGGCCAAAGTCACTCATGTGAATCTAATGGAATCGTCATAGCATTCAGCATTCTTTAATCAAAGCTGGTTTCGCCCTTTTTTGCCCTTCTCCTCTCTGTTTCTGCCCCCTCCCCATCCCCCCCACTGCCTCTCTTCTTTTCCCTTCCCTCATCATCATCATCCACACATTAAGTCACTGAGGGGAAACAGTAATTGATGGATGCTATTTAACAAGTTTACACACGAATACATCCTTCAATCATCTCTTTGAATGATCAACCAGGCAGAGCCAGTGGAGCTGAAACACACGCTAACGTGATGGAATGCTCCCTTAAATGAGTTTGTTTGTTTTTTTCATGCAAATGATTTCAGACCAGACATGACTTGTAATTGCGTTTGTGAATGGCAAACATCTTCTTCAAATGAAACTTTATGACAATAGAAAAATAAATTCGCAGCACTGTCACAGGTGGGCAGGGTGTCTCAAATGATTTCTGCTGTTGTCAGTTGTTACATGACCAAGATGACTTGAATTAGAGGGAAGCCAGACACTGGACTGATCAAATGCTTACTTGGATGGAACACACACACACGCACACACAACACACACACTAACACACACACATACACAAACACACACACACTCACACACACCAACAACACACACAACCACAAAGCACAAACACACACACACACACCACAACCAGATGAAGCCTATAAATCCTGTGGCCAGCCTGGTCTGACAAAGACAGGTCAGCGCTTCCTGATGCATCAGAGGGATGCTTGAGATAACACACATCCATCACCAGTAATAACTCAGACAAGCCTGCTGGCCTGCTGCTCAGATGTCTACATGGAAGACTGAATTAAAACAGGCATGGCACAGTTCTTATCTGCTTCTATCCAACAATCTGACCCCCAATAACCCCTTCACTGTGCAATATAGAATTGGCAATCAGACCAGCTGGATGGAAACATAGATATGCATCGATTCTGGAATGAAAACCCCGTACGAAGAGCCAGAGACACAGGAAAACCAGGAAGGGAGGGAGAATATTGAGTTTATTTATAGAGGCCTGTGCACAGCACACCACCCAAAAGAGAGAGGTGCCACTAAATGCAATCACAGAGAAAGGAAAGGTCTGGGGAGAGAAGTCGGTTTCTCAAAATAGCTCAATAAAAGCTTGTACAGCAAGATTCACTGGCACAGACACCGGCAGAGACCAAAAATAAGAGTGCCCTGCCTAACCTCTAGACAACGCATAATCCTGTCAGGAGCTAAGGCAACAAGAAAGCAAATTGAGGTTGATCTCGTGGCACTGCGGAGTTGTGTAAGACACAAAGACTTGAAAAAGGTGTGCCTGAATAGAAAGCAAGTTGCATAAGGGGTGTGCAGTATTTCCAGGTAGAAGGAGGGACGTGAGCAACCTGGTGCTGTGCAAAAGCTTTGTTAGAGGTAGAGGGGAAAGGATTACAGCACTTGTGCTGAGCTGCCTGCGTCAAAGGATCAAGCCGGAGGATAATTCAAGTCTGTTCTCACACTCCCTTTCACCTGCCAGTCTTGTTCCCTCAATGACAATTAACAAATGTGTCTTTAGTGCCATTCTTCCTAGGGAATGAATAAACACACGCTAGTATTACATGCTCTGGAAATGGAGACCATTCATGTGCTGAACAAGCAGCTGATAATAACTTCAATTCACACCACCAACAATAGAGATCAATCACATTTTTGAATAAACCCCACTACCTACTGGTCCGGTACCCCGTCAGATGATTAAGGGTTTATTCAACTCGATTACCTTCACATAAAGCAACAGAGCACAATGCAGGTCTCCTCATCAGAAGAGAATGACTCTTTGTAAGATCTGGAGTGAACAAGCTAATTAACCTGGTTTCTCCAGGATCAGCCCCATGAGACTGAGACAGGGTGTGTGTATTTTGTGTTCCTTTTTCTTGCATGTGTGTGTGTGGATTCTTTTGTGCATGTATCTTTGTGTGTGTGCATGTGTGATTTTTTTTTTTTTTTGTATCCCCACACTCCAGGGAGTTGAGGGTGAAATGGGCAAGACGTGATACTGCTTCTCTTCTCACACTTCATTAACACATCGCCGTGGTACACATCTGACTATAGACACAACACGGGGCAAAAATGGAGCAGAGGAAGAGGGGATAGATGAACCAGCATTCATCCCCTGCAGGCCCTAAGCTGAATACCAAGAAGAGTGATTTCAAATTCTTGTTATTTGGTATTCTTTTAGAAATTGAAAATACAGAGCAGGGGGGATGGTAGGAAAGCGAGGATGCGCAGTATTATAATCCCCCACCAAAAACAAAAGCTGACACTCACGCTCGATCTGTCTGCCTGCGATGCTTTGGTGAAATCCCTTTCATCTTCCTGTTTCCATCAAAGATTAGATGGCTGCTGTACAGACTAAAACCTCACATTTATTAGTGACCTTATCACCAGCACATGTAGCATTCTGAGTGGCGCTGCTTCCTCGACAGGACACGGGAATTAGCTATCAAAACTTACAAATATATCCCATTATAAAATCCCAGAAAGGTCAAGAACTGCTTAGCCTTGAGGCTAGCTGCACCCCAAATGACTCACACACAGTACGTCTATCCCAGTGCTAACTCATCTACTGACCAGGAAGCCATATCACGGTAGAAAAATAGGACATTTTTGTCATCGTCCTACAGTAGCAACACCACGGGTATTCTTTAATAAATTCTCATTAAATTTTCATGGTGCTTCAGACTTAATAAGAAGCTAATCAGGGGATGAAAGCAGCTGCTGAATAAGGAGTGCGACTCGCCCCAACTTCACAGCTTGCCATTAAGCCTCCGCTACCCCCCGCACCATCTCCATACATGCACATGCACAGTCTTTCTTGCACTATGTGGCGAGGCGGGGCGAGGCGTTTTGAGTGCTTCATAGTAAATAATGGATGGGACCTGAGGGTATGGTGGGCTAAGTCTTTTTATGCCGGGGTCCTAAAGTGTGGCCCCAGGCCGTTTGCCTTGGCACAGCCGACTGAGCTGTGGCTCTGGTCTCAGCAGCAGCGGCGGCAGCAATAAAGGCTGTGAGCCCTCTGTAGTGGGACTGCATCAGTATTCAGTGGGGCTAGAGAGGTCACATCACACACAAGCTTGTATCAGACAGATGTATAACAGCAAAGCAAAGAGCAAGAGGTAGAATGTGAAGAAGAGGGGGGGCAGGGGAGAGAAAGAGGAAGGGATTACATGTCCGACCAGTTGTTCTTTAAGTCATTGTTCCACTAACAAAATTGTAAAGGACCAGAAATCAATACTAAAGCAGGCGTTATGTTAGGTCCTGCCTCACAGCCAGAAAGCTATTTGCATTTTTAAACCCAATGTGGTGCTATTTCATCCATTATCACAACATCCAAGGAGGAGGTGGCTGAAAATGAACTGTTGTAGGAGCACCACAGTCCACTGACTCAACACGCGTATACACAGCCACGGTGAGAAATCATCCATTCTGTCACCATTAGCAACGTGTCATCTGCAGGCGGTTGCCGAATGCAAATCAGAGTGTAATACAATTTTCTCCCCTCTAGATAATAATGATGACTCTGGAAACTTCATTTTAAAATTGAGGAGACTTTGAAATTTCATGCCTGACTACGAATGACTACAGCGTGTTCAACAGAGTCAATGTAACCACCCACAGACCCACCAAGCACTGAGGGGTGGGATTGGTGCAAGACAAAGGTCAGCTTGAGTGACATCATTAGAGTGTCCTGCTTTTGTGGACAAGGATTGCCTGAGGGGAAACCAACCCAACCAACTCACTGCTGCTCATCAGAACCATTGTGTGAGCGTGTGCGTGTGTGTGTGTGTGTGTGTGTGTGTGTGTGTTTGTGTGTAGAGAGAGAGTGATAGAGGAGAGAGAGAGAAGAGATGTGTGTGTGTGTGTGTGTGAGAGAGAAGAGAGAGAGAGAGAGACAGAGGAGAGGAGAGAAGAGAGAGAGAGGAGAGGAGAGAGAGAGAGGAGAGAGAGAGAGAGAGAGAAAGTGTTTGTGTGGTTGTTGTGGTGTGTGTGTGTGTGTGGTGTGTGTGTGAGTGAGAGAGAGAGAGGAGATGTGTGTGTGTGTGTGTGTGAGAGAGAGAGAGAGAGAGAGAGAGAGAGAGAGAGAGTGTGTGTGTGTGATGTGAGAGAGAGAGAGAGAGAGAGAGAGAGAGAGATGTGTGTGAGGAGAGAGAGAGAGAGAGTGTGTGTGAAGAGAGAGAGAGAGAGAGAGAGAGAGAGAGAAAGTGGAGAGAGAGAGAGAGAGAGAGAGAGAGAAGATGTAGATGAAGCAGAATGAGAGGGAAAGAGAGAGAAGTTGGAGAGAAGAGAGAGAGAGAGAGAGAGTTGAGAAGAGGATGAGGAGAGAGAGAGAGAGAGAGGAGAAGTGTGGGGAAAGAGAAAGAGTGTGTGTGAGAGAGAGAGTGAGATAAGTGTGTGTGAGAGTGGAGAGAGAAAGAGAAGTGTGTGTGTGTGTGTGTGGTGTGTGTGTGTGTGTGTGTGTGTAGGTGTGTGTGTGTGTGTGTGTGTTGTGTGTGTGTGAGTAGAGAGGAGAGAGAGAGAGTGTGTGTGTGTGTGTGTGATGGTGTGTGTGTGGTGTGTGTGTGTGTGTGTGTGTGTGTGTGTGTGTGGTCTGCACATACTGGGTCTGATAAAAAATGTGCAGTTTGGGGAATTCATAGAGATGGGCAGAAGACTGACTTTATAGCACTTAAGGGTGACAAGGATTTAGAGGTTGAAAGGAGACACACACACACACACACAGTAATTCATGATATATGAAGTGTGATGATCAGTCATAAATTACAGCAATAAAACATAACAAAAGCAGACATCTGAAAAGCACAGATGGGCTTCAGACTGGATGGTCCTTTGCTTTGGGAGGACATATTTGACAGTCCTCGTGCTGAATGAATGAGATGGTAGATGGAAGAGTGGGAGAGACAGAGAAGGAGCGACAGGGAGATGAAGATTCCCTGCCGTTTTTAAATCTCAGCGCACACATCAAACAAAGATATTCATCGCACCCTCTCGCGCACTCGCTGCGAACCGGTGGCAGTGAGTCGAGTTGTGAAAGAGAATCATCTAAGCCCTAGGCAAATAATGGTGCTCTCCATTTGAATGAAGAAAAGGAAGGAAAAGGGACGAGGGGGAAACGGCACAAAAGCGTGCAAGAATGAGAACATACGTATGTCTTTTGAGCTCTGACTTTGTTTCTCCTCCAGCCTGCAATGGCATCTGTAACCTGAGCCCCACAGAAGCTCTGTGGTGGCTCTGACCCACCCTGCAGCCACTCATAACCTCCAACAACATCCATCCTGTTCAATTGTGTAGAGTGTGTCCATAAATATCTTATCCCATGTGGAGCTCCATAATATTTGAAATTACATTCCTCTTTTCACTGATTTTGTTCCTCACCCAATCTTATGGTAAGTGGGTGGCAAAATGTGTCTGGTGTGAAAAAAACTAAAGGATTTCCCAGTTCTGCAGTAACTATTTATACAATTGGCAAGCCTTCCACTGAAACACTGCATCAAACTGAACAATAAAAACCACTCAACAGAATAGGACAATTAAGCTGAAGATGGGAGATGTCCACTTATTAAGGAATTGAAAATTGAGCTTAATCTGTGGTTAAAAATATAAAGTTATTCATATGTGGCCCTTGGCATTTACAACAAATACAGTACAGAAGGGCATTTAGCCTCTATGAAGTTTGATTGTACTGCAATAATTTTAAAACAAAAAGCCATCAGACCTCAATGTTTTTGTAATCTCAATGCTATCAGTGCAGCAGATAATGTCTATGAGCAATCTGCATAATTGCATAATGAGATCAACCACCATTTTCACCTATAAATCAGTGTTTTATGTTCATTAGCGATCCAAGGAGCTCATAGAGAAAAGCTGGAGCTAATTGGCAGAACATAAGGGAAGTATTAAACATCACTTTTACCAGGTTGGAACTCAAAAGGCTGATGTCTGTGGTCAATGAGGAGAAACACATGCATGGAACAGAGCAACATTTGTAGCTGCAGGGTGGGAAAAAAAGGTTATGTGCATTGCATACAGTGAAAACGTGTGTCTGTGGATGCATGTGTGCTAGAGAGAGAGAGAGATGGATCCATATTTCATTGTGTTGTCTCCTTGAATTAGGGCACCTTGCCTGCTCCTTTTTTTTTCCAACAAGTGCACACAGAAGGAAAAAAAATACATTTTTACCCACTACTTCACACATTCTCTTTAAACTCAGAAACTAGGGAATAAAACATTCTGTACTGGTGCCTCTACAAGGAAGAATCCAAACAGATTAAAAAACCCCTGATTACCCTGATCAAGATGCTTATTATAGCGCTAACCGGTGATGGGAAACCACCCCATCCTGCCCAGTTATTACATTCTCACTGGATCTTCACCACAAATGACCAGAATGTTCCCGTAATAACCCCAGCTTATTCTGTGACTAAAGTGATTAAACGAGCTTTAAGTGATCCCACCTTTATGCATTTAATAGTCCCCGCACAGCATCATTATATAGCCTAACATGAGGATATTTTTTTTATCATCTATTTATGCCATCTTATGTGTAACCTGCTGTCATTTACGGGCTACTTAATAATTAGATTGACCAATTTCTTGCTGTGATATTAGCATCCTTTTAGCTACAGCCGCAGGTTATTTACTGTCAAACACCTTTAAACTGTGTTTCTTTTCAACATCAAAATACCTTCGGTTGCATAGTTGTGGTCGCGAAGGAAGCTGTTGTTGATTTTCCGGGTGTCACTCTCCTCCTCCATTGAAAAATCGGCTGATTCGAAATCCTGAAAGCGGCAGACCTGCTCCCATCCTGCCCGGTACCGTCAGCAGGCGGGCTGTGGGACCAGCGGGGGGCCTGTCATGGCTCCAGATCTCCGGTGTAATCAACACAATCGCGATCAAATACCTGTGATGACGACGGTGCACGGGGCAGGTCCTGTCCACACCTCGGGTGGCATCCAACAGACCGACCGTCCGCAACGCAATGACAGTGTCGACTCCAACAGTGGATTTAATAGCCTAATTATTGCAGCGCGTCATAGGTGCGTCTGCCTCAGGGAACTCTTCAAACGCGTATCTCCCAAAAATGTCAGCACGGAAAACCTGCAGCTTAGAGCTGATGATGATTTCAATAAACGTCTTCTTGAAGGTTGAACCTGAAGTAGCAGCAGCAGCACGGGCGCACTCCGTAAATCTGTTCTGGAGGATTGGAGTTTAGGCAGGCGAGATTTTCCCCTCCCAGTGCCAGCGGGGCGGGCGGGATTATGCGTCAACAAGCTTGCTCCGATCACCTCCGCATTTCCATGTCATAGCCTACAGCGATGCATCTTCACTTTTTCTGGCTCCAGATTCTGCATGGTCTCCTCGCTCTTTCTCATTCATTCATTGATCGAAACGGCCCGGCGCCTGCGATCCCTGCAGCTCAGCTGACTCACTGTGCCGGATAGCGCAGAGCTTCACTGTAGCTGCCCACGCTGCTGCTGCACTTCAGCAGGGGCCCCTCCCTGCTGCTTGACGGCTGGCTCTTTAAAAACCTACAAGCAGCAAACGTGACGCTCAGTTGAACCACCAGGACTAGTAAAGACTTCAAAATCTGTTCACAGATTTTTGAACCACCGAGGTTTGTGTGTGTGTGTGGGTGTAAAGTCACTGGTAGCAGGTTGCTCTTAAACTACCATTCCTCCATTCTGCTTCAGAGGCATCTATGCACTGCAGTGGCTTGTGTTACTTTTCTTCTAATTAGGACCCTAAAAACAGCTATTCAAGCCACAACACTGAGGTTTGGATGGATGTGTTATGAGGTGCATGACATTTCACATTTCTGTCCAAACACATGACAGAGGATTCAGAAATTAAAGGCAGAGAGGGGTCACAAAGCAGAAAGACAGAGACAGAGAGAAGGAAAGGTGAACTTAAACTAGAGAACAGAGGTGACTAGAAAGAATAAGAAAAAATAACCAGAGGCCGATTAATTAGATTAGTAAGGTCACCATCTGCGGCTCTTTCTGGAAAGATCTGATTTCACTGCTGAGTTTAATGACGACGCACAAAACGAAGCTTCTTCTGGTCAAATCATAATCTTTAATGAGTGTGTGTGTGTGCAGCATCAGAGTGCAATGCATCTCAGCTCTATCTACTCACTTTACGCTAAATCTCTTTGGTACCACAAAGGGACTGGGTATCTCCCCTGCACAAGCCTCAGCGCACATAGCATCAGCAGAGATTGTGGAGCCCCCTCTACTAAATGCATTAGCTCTCTAATCCACAGGACCATTTGCACATCCAATCCTCTTCTCCTCTACTAATGGGGATCTGGCTGTGAGGGAGGCATGCTGCACATAGCAAAAAAACAGGGGCCTACTACACATGCTGTTTTACACCCCATCAAACTCCATCTCCATCAGAATACATTACGGGGCATTATCCATGCAGGGGGATAATGAAGGCTGCTGGAGCATCCGTGAGGACTTGTGGTTCACGTTTCCATATTTACAGTCCTCCACACCTTTAATGAAATCAGCAGAGAAATGCTGCCATCCTTGACCCTCTTAGATTTAACTGAGTGGTCAATAGCATTTCCCACCTCTATCAATATTTAAACAGGATATACGGGGACAAAAGAAACACAAAGCCCTCCTCTTCAACAAAGACTTTGGCTAAGTCACAGCTGAGCAGGCCGAATAAACTGAAATGGAATCGGCGAGACAAAAGGGTTTTATAGAATGAAGCCACATGGATGAGCGGTTCAGTTTTGTCAGATTTTGTTGGGAGTTGAGGGGGGAAAATTATGAGGCAGAAACATGGTTAAAGCACAGATATTTGACTGTATTCATTATACAGGAATAAGTGGAGACTGCTGCTTGGAGCCAGAGCCTGGGATCAATGCTACAACATCCATACAATATCCTCTCTTCCTGCCTTTGTCCCATTCGCTGTGCATACAAGTCCTTACCTGCATTCCATTCCCCTCCAGCACTTCATAATGTGACTAAGAAAGTAATTACAGATTGATACACTCATATTCTCAAAGCCTTCACTCAAAAGGCCCCAAGTTTCTTCACCCCACGGCTCAATTGATGCTGTCCTCCTCCTCAGAACACCAAGCTACTTGTTCTCCTCCGCTACCTCAGCTCTCTCGCTCATTACACCCCATCTCCCACTCCACTGGGTAAGACACTAGTGACTGAGCGTCTACAGCCCAGCTGCTGCGTGTCAGACTTGTAGGAAATGCTCTGGGGGGCGGCCAGAATTGGAGAGCGTGTCCTCAATTCTCCTGGATCGTGTGGACAAAGTGGGTTAAATTAGACTCCAGCAGCACCAAACATAGGGACACAATCACGTGGCAATGATATTTTAGTCATGGCCAATTGCTTTCCTTGATGTGTTGTAATTGCTTGACCCGGGGATTCCGGTGAAGGGCTACAGGAGGCAAAGACGCCGTCTGCATACCAAAAAAACGCATGCATACGCTTTTACATATAGATACTTGAGAACACTGCAGCTGTTCGGCACAGTTCCCTATACTTCTACACCTTCATTGCAATTACCTCATATCTCAGAACTTCAGTCAATAGTGCATTGATCGGTGGATAATGTCAGGTTTAAATAGGCGAAGATATTGACTATTGTCATCAGTTAATCCAATAAATAGGAGGTTGTGGTAAATAAATCCCAAAGCATATACGGCACGCAAGGTAACCATAGTTTGGGCTGAAAATGCAATAGTTTATTTTACACCAGTTATCTTGATTGTAAATTGTTCATGTCAAATCTTAGACACAATGCTACTAGAACACCTTTATTTGTTATTGTACGGCTATATAACAAAATCTAGATCATCTCTCTGAGCAATTTGTTAAGTCCTTGATCCATCTGCATGTGTCATCACCGATAGCTAGATTTAGCAGTTTGGTCATCATTATATCAAACGCAGAGCTGAGGTCTACAAACAACAATCCTGCATATGTCCCCAGGTGTTGAAGGTGAGTCAGTGCAGCATGGAGACGCCGTTTATAAGAACCTCTGTTGACCTGTTGGTCCAGTGTGGCTGGAAGTGAAGTAATCTAGTGATGCTTTTTAGCATGTTCACTATTTATTTCAATGTACTGACATGCTATCGTTCTTCAACTACCAGTATACACGAGACTGGAATGTTTTGCAGGGTTTGTGATTCATAAATCAAATTTCCTATAAACATGACATTTTCAATTGATGGTGCAAAAGGAAGAGGTAACTAAAGTTATTACAATTATTCCAGAGGGGAAAAACAACATCTGTGCCACATTTCATGGAATATCATTGAGTAGCTGTTGGAGACGTTTCAACAGAGAACCTCGTGGTTTCACAGAGGGAAATGTCAAGAGATGATCAGTCATAGGGACACGCCATTTGGAAACATAAATGAAGATGCAAAAAACTGTGCCCCGGGCCATCGAGCTGGTTTATCATATATTTCATCAGATGTCAAAACCCTGATGTGCTGGCAGAATAAGACTAAAAGTCAGCTTTTTTTCCACACAAGTAATTTCTATCATTCATTTTATGTTCATGTTCATCACAGCTTCACTGAAACATGCCCATGTCAGAAGGCAGAACACAAATGTTATAGTCTTACCTGTTCATTTAACTGGATGCAGTTCAGTGCAACATGACCGGGGCACTCATTCAAATATGAAGAAACATGTTCACGTGACATTTGATTAATGATGAACGGAGCATTAAGATTGAGCTGCTGAGCAATAATAATATCTATAAAAGATTTCACAGCATGACATGTTCAAAATTTCTTGACAATTTATTTGACACTTGGAACAAGTGGTGGACTGACCGACTGAGGCTGCCTAAAACTGCTCGCTGCTGCAGCTTCAAATCCAATATTGCCATAATTGCTAATTGATTTACAGCACTACCCACAATGCTTTAATACATTCAGATATTTTAAATGAATAGCTGCCGTCCCTTGAACAGTACAACAAAATCTGTGATGGAAAGCAAATCTAAACTGCCTGAAGTCATACAATCATGCAAATTGAAAACTATGGATTATTTTACTCAGGAAAGCTGTGGTCTGAGAAACACGTTACAGAATTAAGATTTAACCCTAGGCAGTGTTTGACCTACTTTGTTTCAAGATTTATTGTAGAATTATGAAGCAGGTATTCTCACAAAACAGCTGTTCCTAAAAACTGCCATCATTTGACCAGGATGCTTTAACTGAACATAAGAAAGGACTGTATTATTATATTATAATAGTCCAGAGGTTCGAAAGCACAAAATGCAAAATAAAACAAAATACATTAAAAACACTAAAAAAGGCCATTTTCTTCCTCTTTAAGGTAGAAAGGTAAAGCTGTAATTCAAAATATATACAGTAAAGCCTATTTAGTAGTTGAGCTGATTTCGTATGACATGCCTCAGTGGGACAAGCTGTATCAGAGCACAACATGCTGAGCTACACAGTTGTTATGGTCATAATTTTTAATGTGTGTTCACCGGTTTTAGATTCTTTCTGTGTTACCCAACAAATCAGGATGATAATCATTCAATGGCATTAAATTCCCTCTCCAAACATTCATTGCCTGGCATTAGCCATGCAACCCACCCTGGCATTAAGAGCAGCTAAACACACGGGGGTAATAGGATTGGCCTGGCAGTCCATCTGTCAGGGGACTGAGTAGCAGCAAACCCCAAGGAACAAGTACCTGGCCTGGATACGCTCTCTCATTCTGCCCTTTCTTTGCGGTCTACTACGGAAATATTTATACGGTTTTTAAATGTAACCTCTGTGAAACTAAAACACTGCCATTCAAGCACATAAATGCCAGAAAGAAAAGGTAAAAAGCTGGAAAATACAGTCTCTAGTGGGAGTTTATAACCTCCTGGCTTTAAGTAATATAAAATGCTGCTACTTTCCCCCCCACACACACACACACACACACACACACACACACAGACACACACACACACACTAATGTCTTCCAGTACCACCAGGCCAAAGTCACTCATGTGAATCGAATGGAATCGGCTTAGCATTCAGCATTCTTTAATCAAAGCTGGTTTCGCCCTTTTTTGCCCTTCTCCTCTCTGTTTCTGCCCCCTCCCCATCCCCCCCACTGCCTCTCTTCTTTTCCCTTCCCTCATCATCATCATCCACACATTAAGTCACTGAGGGGAAACAGTAATTGATGGATGCTATTTAACAAGTTTACACACGAATACATCCTTCAATCATCTCTTTGAATGATCAACCAGGCAGAGCCAGTGGAGCTGAAACACACGCTAACGTGATGGAATGCTCCCTTAAATGAGTTTGTTTGTTTTTTTCATGCAAATGATTTCAGACCAGACATGACTTGTAATTGCGTTTGTGAATGGCAAACATCTTCTTCAAATGAAACTTTATGACAATAGAAAAATAAATTCGCAGCACTGTCACAGGTGGGCAGGGTGTCTCAAATGATTTCTGCTGTTGTCAGTTGTTACATGACCAAGATGACTTGAATTAGAGGGAAGCCAGACACTGGACTGATCAAATGCTTACTTGGATGGACACACACACACACACACACACACACACACACACACACACACACACACACACACACACACACACACACACACCCCATAACCAGATGAAGCCTATAAATCCTGTGGCCAGCCAGGTCTGACAAAGACAGGTCAGCGCTTCCTGATGCATCAGAGGGATGCTTGAGATAACACACATCCATCACCAGTAATAACTCAGACCAGCCTGCTGGCCTGCTGCTCAGATGTCTACATGGAAGACTGAATTAAAACAGGCATGGCACAGTTCTTATCTGCTTCTATCCAACAATCTGACCCCCAATAACCCCTTCACTGTGCAATATAGAATTGGCAATCAGACCAGCTGGATGGAAACATAGATATGCATCGATTCTGGAATGAAAACCCCGTACGAAGAGCCAGAGACACAGGAAAACCAGGAAGGGAGGGAGAATATTGAGTTTATTTATAGAGGCCTGTGCACAGCACACCACCCAAAAGAGAGAGGTGCCACTAAATGCAATCACAGAGAAAGGAAAGGTCTGGGGAGAGAAGTCGGTTTCTCAAAATAGCTCAATAAAAGCTTGTACAGCAAGATTCACTGGCACAGACACCGGCAGAGACCAAAAATAAGAGTGCCCTGCCTAACCTCTAGACAACGCATAATCCTGTCAGGAGCTAAGGCAACAAGAAAGCAAATTGAGGTTGATCTCGTGGCACTGCGGAGTTGTGTAAGACACAAAGACTTGAAAAAGGTGTGCCTGAATAGAAAGCAAGTTGCATAAGGGGTGTGCAGTATTTCCAGGTAGAAGGAGGGACGTGAGCAACCTGGTGCTGTGCAAAAGCTTTGTTAGAGGTAGAGGGGAAAGGATTACAGCACTTGTGCTGAGCTGCCTGCGTCAAAGGATCAAGCCGGAGGATAATTCAAGTCTGTTCTCACACTCCCTTTCACCTGCCAGTCTTGTTCCCTCAATGACAATTAACAAATGTGTCTTTAGTGCCATTCTTCCTAGGGAATGAATAAACACACGCTAGTATTACATGCTCTGGAAATGGAGACCATTCATGTGCTGAACAAGCAGCTGATAATAACTTCAATTCACACCACCAACAATAGAGATCAATCACATTTTTGAATAAACCCCACTACCTACTGGTCCGGTACCCCGTCAGATGATTAAGGGTTTATTCAACTCGATTACCTTCACATAAAGCAACAGAGCACAATGCAGGTCTCCTCATCAGAAGAGAATGACTCTTTGTAAGATCTGGAGTGAACAAGCTAATTAACCTGGTTTCTCCAGGATCAGCCCCATGAGACTGAGACAGGGTGTGTGTATTTTGTGTTCCTTTTTCTTGCATGTGTGTGTGTGGATTCTTTTGTGCATGTATCTTTGTGTGTGTGCATGTGTGATTTTTTTTTTTTTTGTATCCCCACACTCCAGGGAGTTGAGGGTGAAATGGGCAAGACGTGATACTGCTTCTCTTCTCACACTTCATTAACACATCGCCGTGGTACACATCTGACTATAGACACAACACGGGGCAAAAATGGAGCAGAGGAAGAGGGGATAGATGAACCAGCATTCATCCCCTGCAGGCCCTAAGCTGAATACCAAGAAGAGTGATTTCAAATTCTTGTTATTTGGTATTCTTTTAGAAATTGAAAATACAGAGCAGGGGGGATGGTAGGAAAGCGAGGATGCGCAGTATTATAATCCCCCACCAAAAACAAAAGCTGACACTCACGCTCGATCTGTCTGCCTGCGATGCTTTGGTGAAATCCCTTTCATCTTCCTGTTTCCATCAAAGATTAGATGGCTGCTGTACAGACTAAAACCTCACATTTATTAGTGACCTTATCACCAGCACATGTAGCATTCTGAGTGGCGCTGCTTCCTCGACAGGACACGGGAATTAGCTATCAAAACTTACAAATATATCCCATTATAAAATCCCAGAAAGGTCAAGAACTGCTTAGCCTTGAGGCTAGCTGCACCCCAAATGACTCACACACAGTACGTCTATCCCAGTGCTAACTCATCTACTGACCAGGAAGCCATATCACGGTAGAAAAATAGGACATTTTTGTCATCGTCCTACAGTAGCAACACCACGGGTATTCTTTAATAAATTCTCATTAAATTTTCATGGTGCTTCAGACTTAATAAGAAGCTAATCAGGGGATGAAAGCAGCTGCTGAATAAGGAGT
The DNA here is from genome assembly GCF_018398535.1 of Haplochromis burtoni. NCBI lineage: Eukaryota > Metazoa > Chordata > Actinopteri > Cichliformes > Cichlidae > Haplochromis > Haplochromis burtoni. The sequence goes on from NW_024582380.1 coordinate 3,236,208, forward strand.
GCGACTCGCCCCAACTTCACAGCTTGCCATTAAGCCTCCGCTACCCCCCGCACCATCTCCATACATGCACATGCACAGTCTTTCTTGCACTATGTGGCGAGGCGGGGCGAGGCGTTTTGAGTGCTTCATAGTAAATAATGGATGGGACCTGAGGGTATGGTGGGCTAAGTCTTTTTATGCCGGGGTCCTAAAGTGTGGCCCCAGGCCGTTTGCCTTGGCACAGCCGACTGAGCTGTGGCTCTGGTCTCAGCAGCAGCGGCGGCAGCAATAAAGGCTGTGAGCCCTCTGTAGTGGGACTGCATCAGTATTCAGTGGGGCTAGAGAGGTCACATCACACACAAGCTTGTATCAGACAGATGTATAACAGCAAAGCAAAGAGCAAGAGGTAGAATGTGAAGAAGAGGGGGGGCAGGGGAGAGAAAGAGGAAGGGATTACATGTCCGACCAGTTGTTCTTTAAGTCATTGTTCCACTAACAAAATTGTAAAGGACCAGAAATCAATACTAAAGCAGGCGTTATGTTAGGTCCTGCCTCACAGCCAGAAAGCTATTTGCATTTTTAAACCCAATGTGGTGCTATTTCATCCATTATCACAACATCCAAGGAGGAGGTGGCTGAAAATGAACTGTTGTAGGAGCACCACAGTCCACTGACTCAACACGCGTATACACAGCCACGGTGAGAAATCATCCATTCTGTCACCATTAGCAACGTGTCATCTGCAGGCGGTTGCCGAATGCAAATCAGAGTGTAATACAATTTTCTCCCCTCTAGATAATAATGATGACTCTGGAAACTTCATTTTAAAATTGAGGAGACTTTGAAATTTCATGCCTGACTACGAATGACTACAGCGTGTTCAACAGAGTCAATGTAACCACCCACAGACCCACCAAGCACTGAGGGGTGGGATTGGTGCAAGACAAAGGTCAGCTTGAGTGACATCATTAGAGTGTCCTGCTTTTGTGGACAAGGATTGCCTGAGGGGAAACCAACCCAACCAACTCACTGCTGCTCATCAGAACCATTGTGTGTGTGTGTGTGTGTGTGTGTGTGTGTGTTGTGAGAGAGAGAGAGAGAGAGAGAGAGAGAGAGAGAGAGACAGAGAGAGAGAGAGAAGAGAGAGAGAGACAGAGAGAGAGAGAGAGAGAGAGAGAGAGAGAGAGAGAGAGAGAGAGAGAGAGAGAGAGAGAGAAGAGAGAGTGTTGTGTGTGTGTGTGTGTGTGTGTGTGGTGTGGTGTGTGAGTGTGTGAGAGGGAGGGAGAGGAGAGAGTGTGTGTGTGTGTGAGAGAGAGAGAGAGAGAGAGAGAGAGAGAGAGAGTGTGTGTGTGAGAGAGAGAGAGAGAGAGAGAGAGGTGTGGAGAGTGTGTGAGAGAGAGAGAGAGAGAGAGAGAGTGTGTGTGAGAGAGAGAGAAAGAGAGAGAGAGAGAGAGAGAGAGAGAGAGAGAGAGAGAGAGAGAGAGAGAGAGAGAGAGAGAGAAAGTGTGTGTGTGAGAGAGAGAGAGAGAGAGAGAGAGAGAGAGAGAGTGTGTGTGAGAGAGAGAGAGAGAGAGAGAGAGAGAGAGAGAGGATGTGTGTGAGAGAGAGAGAGAGCAGAGACAGAGAAGTGTGAGTGTGTGAGAGAGAGAGTGAGATAACGTGTGTGTGAGAGTGAGAGAGAGAAAGAGAGTGTGTGTGTGTGTGTGTGTGTGTGTGTGTGTGTGTGTGTGTGTGTGTGTGTGTGTGTGTGTGTGTTGTGTGTTTGTGAGTGTGTGTGTGTGTGTGTGTGTGTGTGTGTGTGTGTGTGTGTGTGTGGTCTGCACATACTGGGTCTGATAAAAAATGTGCAGTTTGGGGAATTCATAGAGATGGGCAGAAGACTGACTTTATAGCACTTAAGGGTGACAAGGATTTAGAGGTTGAAAGGAGACACACACACACACACACAGTAATTCATGATATATGAAGTGTGATGATCAGTCATAAATTACAGCAATAAAACATAACAAAAGCAGACATCTGAAAAGCACAGATGGGCTTCAGACTGGATGGTCCTTTGCTTTGGGAGGACATATTTGACAGTCCTCGTGCTGAATGAATGAGATGGTAGATGGAAGAGTGGGAGAGACAGAGAAGGAGCGACAGGGAGATGAAGATTCCCTGCCGTTTTTAAATCTCAGCGCACACATCAAACAAAGATATTCATCGCACCCTCTCGCGCACTCGCTGCGAACCGGTGGCAGTGAGTCGAGTTGTGAAAGAGAATCATCTAAGCCCTAGGCAAATAATGGTGCTCTCCATTTGAATGAAGAAAAGGAAGGAAAAGGGACGAGGGGGAAACGGCACAAAAGCGTGCAAGAATGAGAACATACGTATGTCTTTTGAGCTCTGACTTTGTTTCTCCTCCAGCCTGCAATGGCATCTGTAACCTGAGCCCCACAGAAGCTCTGTGGTGGCTCTGACCCACCCTGCAGCCACTCATAACCTCCAACAACATCCATCCTGTTCAATTGTGTAGAGTGTGTCCATAAATATCTTATCCCATGTGGAGCTCCATAATATTTGAAATTACATTCCTCTTTTCACTGATTTTGTTCCTCACCCAATCTTATGGTAAGTGGGTGGCAAAATGTGTCTGGTGTGAAAAAAACTAAAGGATTTCCCAGTTCTGCAGTAACTATTTATACAATTGGCAAGCCTTCCACTGAAACACTGCATCAAACTGAACAATAAAAACCACTCAACAGAATAGGACAATTAAGCTGAAGATGGGAGATGTCCACTTATTAAGGAATTGAAAATTGAGCTTAATCTGTGGTTAAAAATATAAAGTTATTCATATGTGGCCCTTGGCATTTACAACAAATACAGTACAGAAGGGCATTTAGCCTCTATGAAGTTTGATTGTACTGCAATAATTTTAAAACAAAAAGCCATCAGACCTCAATGTTTTTGTAATCTCAATGCTATCAGTGCAGCAGATAATGTCTATGAGCAATCTGCATAATTGCATAATGAGATCAACCACCATTTTCACCTATAAATCAGTGTTTTATGTTCATTAGCGATCCAAGGAGCTCATAGAGAAAAGCTGGAGCTAATTGGCAGAACATAAGGGAAGTATTAAACATCACTTTTACCAGGTTGGAACTCAAAAGGCTGATGTCTGTGGTCAATGAGGAGAAACACATGCATGGAACAGAGCAACATTTGTAGCTGCAGGGTGGGAAAAAAAGGTTATGTGCATTGCATACAGTGAAAACGTGTGTCTGTGGATGCATGTGTGCTAGAGAGAGATAGATGGATCCATATTTCATTGTGTTGTCTCCTTGAATTAGGGCACCTTGCCTGCTCCTTTTTTTTTCCAACAAGTGCACACAGAAGGAAAAAAAATACATTTTTTCCCACTACTTCACACATTCTCTTTAAACTCAGAAACTAGGGAATAAAACATTCTGTACTGGTGCCTCTACAAGGAAGAATCCAAACAGATTAAAAAACCCCTGATTACCCTGATCAAGATGCTTATTATAGCGCTAACCGGTGATGGGAAACCACCCCATCCTGCCCAGTTATTACATTCTCACTGGATCTTCACCACAAATGACCAGAATGTTCCCGTAATAACCCCAGCTTATTCTGTGACTAAAGTGATTAAACGAGCTTTAAGTGATCCCACCTTTATGCATTTAATAGTCCCCGCACAGCATCATTATATAGCCTAACATGAGGATATTTTTTTTATCATCTATTTATGCCATCTTATGTGTAACCTGCTGTCATTTACGGGCTACTTAATAATTAGATTGACCAATTTCTTGCTGTGATATTAGCATCCTTTTAGCTACAGCCGCAGGTTATTTACTGTCAAACACCTTTAAACTGTGTTTCTTTTCAACATCAAAATACCTTCGGTTGCATAGTTGTGGTCGCGAAGGAAGCTGTTGTTGATTTTCCGGGTGTCACTCTCCTCCTCCATTGAAAAATCGGCTGATTCGAAATCCTGAAAGCGGCAGACCTGCTCCCATCCTGCCCGGTACCGTCAGCAGGCGGGCTGTGGGACCAGCGGGGGGCCTGTCATGGCTCCAGATCTCCGGTGTAATCAACACAATCGCGATCAAATACCTGTGATGACGACGGTGCACGGGGCAGGTCCTGTCCACACCTCGGGTGGCATCCAACAGACCGACCGTCCGCAACGCAGTGACAGTGTCGACTCCAACAGTGGATTTAATAGCCTAATTATTGCAGCGCGTCATAGGTGCGTCTGCCTCAGGGAACTCTTCAAACGCGTATCTCCCAAAAATGTCAGCACGGAAAACCTGCAGCTTAGAGCTGATGATGATTTCAATAAACGTCTTCTTGAAGGTTGAACCTGAAGTAGCAGCAGCAGCACGGGCGCACTCCGTAAATCTGTTCTGGAGGATTGGAGTTTAGGCAGGCGAGATTTTCCCCTCCCAGTGCCAGCGGGGCGGGCGGGATTATGCGTCAACAAGCTTGCTCCGATCACCTCCGCATTTCCATGTCATAGCCTACAGCGATGCATCTTCACTTTTTCTGGCTCCAGATTCTGCATGGTCTCCTCGCTCTTTCTCATTCATTCATTGATCGAAACGGCCCGGCGCCTGCGATCCCTGCAGCTCAGCTGACTCACTGTGCCGGATAGCGCAGAGCTTCACTGTAGCTGCCCACGCTGCTGCTGCACTTCAGCAGGGGCCCCTCCCTGCTGCTTGACGGCTGGCTCTTTAAAAACCTACAAGCAGCAAACGTGACGCTCAGTTGAACCACCAGGACTAGTAAAGACTTCAAAATCTGTTCACAGATTTTTGAACCACCGAGGTTTGTGTGTGTGTGTGGGTGTAAAGTCACTGGTAGCAGGTTGCTCTTAAACTACCATTCCTCCATTCTGCTTCAGAGGCATCTATGCACTGCAGTGGCTTGTGTTACTTTTCTTCTAATTAGGACCCTAAAAACAGCTATTCAAGCCACAACACTGAGGTTTGGATGGATGTGTTATGAGGTGCATGACATTTCACATTTCTGTCCAAACACATGACAGAGGATTCAGAAATTAAAGGCAGAGAGGGGTCACAAAGCAGAAAGACAGAGACAGAGAGAAGGAAAGGTGAACTTAAACTAGAGAACAGAGGTGACTAGAAAGAATAAGAAAAAATAACCAGAGGCCGATTAATTAGATTAGTAAGGTCACCATCTGCGGCTCTTTCTGGAAAGATCTGATTTCACTGCTGAGTTTAATGACGACGCACAAAACGAAGCTTCTTCTGGTCAAATCATAATCTTTAATGAGTGTGTGTGTGTGCAGCATCAGAGTGCAATGCATCTCAGCTCTATCTACTCACTTTACGCTAAATCTCTTTGGTACCACAAAGGGACTGGGTATCTCCCCTGCACAAGCCTCAGCGCACATAGCATCAGCAGAGATTGTGGAGCCCCCTCTACTAAATGCATTAGCTCTCTAATCCACAGGACCATTTGCACATCCAATCCTCTTCTCCTCTACTAATGGGGATCTGGCTGTGAGGGAGGCATGCTGCACATAGCAAAAAAACAGGGGCCTACTACACATGCTGTTTTACACCCCATCAACCTCCAAACTCCATCTCCATCAGAATACATTACGGGGCATTATCCATGCAGGGGGATAATGAAGGCTGCTGGAGCATCCGTGAGGACTTGTGGTTCACGTTTCCATATTTACAGTCCTCCACACCTTTAATGAAATCAGCAGAGAAATGCTGCCATCCTTGACCCTCTTAGATTTAACTGAGTGGTCAATAGCATTTCCCACCTCTATCAATATTTAAACAGGATATATGGGGACAAAAGAAACACAAAGCCCTCCTCTTCAACAAAGACTTTGGCTAAGTCACAGCTGAGCAGGCCGAATAAACTGAAATGGAATCGGCGAGACAAAAGGGTTTTATAGAATGAAGCCACATGGATGAGCGGTTCAGTTTTGTCAGATTTTGTTGGGAGTTGAGGGGGGAAAATTATGAGGCAGAAACATGGTTAAAGCACAGATATTTGACTGTATTCATTATACAGGAATAAGTGGAGACTGCTGCTTGGAGCCAGAGCCTGGGATCAATGCTACAACATCCATACAATATCCTCTCTTCCTGCCTTTGTCCCATTCGCTGTGCATACAAGTCCTTACCTGCATTCCATTCCCCTCCAGCACTTCATAATGTGACTAAGAAAGTAATTACAGGTTGATACACTCATATTCTCAAAGCCTTCACTCAAAAGGCCCCAAGTTTCTTCACCCCACGGCTCAATTGATGCTGTCCTCCTCCTCAGAACACCAAGCTACTTGTTCTCCTCCGCTACCTCAGCTCTCTCGCTCATTACACCCCATCTCCCACTCCACTGGGTAAGACACTAGTGACTGAGCGTCTACAGCCCAGCTGCTGCGTGTCAGACTTGTAGGAAATGCTCTGGGGGGCGGCCAGAATTGGAGAGCGTGTCCTCAATTCTCCTGGATCGTGTGGACAAAGTGGGTTAAATTAGACTCCAGCAGCACCAAACATAGGGACACAATCACGTGGCAATGATATTTTAGTCATGGCCAATTGCTTTCCTTGATGTGTTGTAATTGCTTGACCCGGGGATTCCGGTGAAGGGCTACAGGAGGCAAAGACGCCGTCTGCATACCAAAAAAACGCATGCATACGCTTTTACATATAGATACTTGAGAACACTGCAGCTGTTCGGCACAGTTCCCTATACTTCTACACCTTCATTGCAATTACCTCATATCTCAGAACTTCAGTCAATAGTGCATTGATCGGTGGATAATGTCAGGTTTAAATAGGCGAAGATATTGACTATTGTCATCAGTTAATCCAATAAATAGGAGGTTGTGGTAAATAAATCCCAAAGCATATACGGCACGCAAGGTAACCATAGTTTGGGCTGAAAATGCAATAGTTTATTTTACACCAGTTATCTTGATTGTAAATTGTTCATGTCAAATCTTAGACACAATGCTACTAGAACACCTTTATTTGTTATTGTACGGCTATATAACAAAATCTAGATCATCTCTCTGAGCAATTTGTTAAGTCCTTGATCCATCTGCATGTGTCATCACCGATAGCTAGATTTAGCAGTTTGGTCATCATTATATCAAACGCAGAGCTGAGGTCTACAAACAACAATCCTGCATATGTCCCCAGGTGTTGAAGGTGAGTCAGTGCAGCATGGAGACGCCGTTTATAAGAACCTCTGTTGACCTGTTGGTCCAGTGTGGCTGGAAGTGAAGTAATCTAGTGATGCTTTTTAGCATGTTCACTATTTATTTCAATGTACTGACATGCTATCGTTCTTCAACTACCAGTATACACGAGACTGGAATGTTTTGCAGGGTTTGTGATTCATAAATCAAATTTCCTATAAACATGACATTTTCAATTGATGGTGCAAAAGGAAGAGGTAACTAAAGTTATTACAATTATTCCAGAGGGGAAAAACAACATCTGTGCCACATTTCATGGAATATCATTGAGTAGCTGTTGGAGGCGTTTCAACAGAGAACCTCGTGGTTTCACAGAGGGAAATGTCAAGAGATGATCAGTCATAGGGACACGCCATTTGGAAACATAAATGAAGATGCAAAAAACTGTGCCCCGGGCCATCGAGCTGGTTTATCATATATTTCATCAGATGTCAAAACTCTGATGTGCTGGCAGAATAAGACTAAAAGTCAGCTTTTTTTCCACACAAGTAATTTCTATCATTCATTTTATGTTCATGTTCATCACAGCTTCACTGAAACATGCCCATGTCAGAAGGCAGAACACAAATGTTATAGTCTTACCTGTTCATTTAACTGGATGCAGTTCAGTGCAACATGACCGGGGCACTCATTCAAATATGAAGAAACATGTTCACGTGACATTTGATTAATGATGAACGGAGCATTAAGATTGAGCTGCTGAGCAATAATAATATCTATAAAAGATTTCACAGCATGACATGTTCAAAATTTCTTGACAATTTATTTGACACTTGGAACAAGTGGTGGACTGACCGACTGAGGCTGCCTAAAACTGCTCGCTGCTGCAGCTTCAAATCCAATATTGCCATAATTGCTAATTGATTTACAGCACTACCCACAATGCTTTAATACATTCAGATATTTTAAATGAATAGCTGCCGTCCCTTGAACAGTACAACAAAATCTGTGATGGAAAGCAAATCTAAACTGCCTGAAGTCATACAATCATGCAAATTGAAAACTATGGATTATTTTACTCAGGAAAGCTGTGGTCTGAGAAACACGTTACAGAATTAAGATTTAACCCTAGGCAATGTTTGACCTACTTTGTTTCAAGATTTATTGTAGAATTATGAAGCAGGTATTCTCACAAAACAGCTGTTCCTAAAAACTGCCATCATTTGACCAGGATGCTTTAACTGAACATAAGAAAGGACTGTATTATTATATTATAATAGTCCAGAGGTTTGAAAGCACAAAATGCAAAATAAAACAAAATACATTAAAAACACTAAAAAAGGCCATTTTCTTCCTCTTTAAGGTAGAAAGGTAAAGCTGTAATTCAAAATATATACAGTAAAGCCTATTTAGTAGTTGAGCTGATTTCGTATGACATGCCTCAGTGGGACAAGCTGTATCAGAGCACAACATGCTGAGCTACACAGTTGTTATGGTCATAATTTTTAATGTGTGTTCACCGGTTTTAGATTCTTTCTGTGTTACCCAACAAATCAGGATGATAATCATTCAATGGCATTAAATTCCCTCTCCAAACATTCATTGCCTGGCATTAGCCATGCAACCCACCCTGGCATTAAGAGCAGCTAAACACACGGGGGTAATAGGATTGGCCTGGCAGTCCATCTGTCAGGGGACTGAGTAGCAGCAAACCCCAAGGAACAAGTACCTGGCCTGGATACGCTCTCTCATTCTGCCCTTTCTTTGCGGTCTACTACGGAAATATTTATACGGTTTTTAAATGTAACCTCTGTGAAACTAAAACACTGCCATTCAAGCACATAAATGCCAGAAAGAAAAGGTAAAAAGCTGGAAAATACAGTCTCTAGTGGGAGTTTATAACCTCCTGGCTTTAAGTAATATAAAATGCTGCTACTCTTCTGTTAATAGACTACAGATGGAGATACATGTAGTCGGCAAATGAATTGAGTCAGGGTGGGGGAGGGATAACAGAGGAGAACTCAGGGCCTGGAAGAAGGAAGGGGAGAAAGATAAAAAGATGGATGTATAGTTTTGGTTGAGGGCATTAAATCAAGCCTAGAGGCTGTCCCTAAATCAGTAGGCTTTACTCTTGGTGTCATTCCAATTACATCAGGATGAGACTAATGCTCCATTGCTCCGAGACTTCAGACCAGCAGGACTGGATTTTCTGTTTCCCCCTGACTCTCTAGTCCCCTCCCCCAACCTCCCCCCCTTTAGCTCTCTATCTCTCCCTCCTTCGCTCTCTCTCTGCCTCCCTTGATAATAAATTAATTGAAAAGAATGCATGTACAATGATTAGCGCAGGACGTAGCATTTTGGTTGAACATTAATCAAGCGAAATGATTGTGTTTGCATGTACACACCTCAAGAACAGAGGCATGGATGCATGACCCACATTGGCATCTATATAAAGCAGGTACCCTAATCACAAAACACACACATATACACACTTATAATAGCCTTTGTTGCGTTAAAATGTTAAGAGCAATAAAGCAACATACAAATTGGCCGACAGGTGAAGAATCCTACAACGCTGCTACACATTTTGATTTGTTTTCTGACTACACGGTCTAGTCTTGCTGAGAGGAAATGGTGCCACTTAACAGAAAATCATTGCATTGCGCTGCTACGGTTGCTAGGTAACTGCAATTGAACTGGCATTGCAATGCAACACAACAGCTGTCCACATAATTGGACAATTAAGATCTTAAAATGTCATTATTTTGGTTATATTCATCTCTATAAAGGCTCAAGCACGTCCCAACACATTTTGTACTAGTTGGGTTAATGGGAAGAACACAGAGGGCTCATGTTCGGAGGAAAGCTGGCTTTCATTAGTGAAAATGATCAGCGCTTTATTGGGAGAAAACAGCAAAAACAAAGTCTGTCTGTGCGGCCCTGAAAGACTGGACAAACACAGTGTGTTGTCAAGTATGCTATATTTAACCTACAGGACTTTCCTCTATGTGTGGACGCATGAAAGACCGACTGGTAGAAAGTAGGTTAAGCAGGTTAGTGAGTGCCTACAAAGCCACCTACCCATACACAACTAGGGATCAATGCGCAGCTTATGTTCAGAACCGTGGACAGCTCTGCACTGTGCTGAAGCTAGCAGAAAGTGAAAAAGGCCTAAAGGGGAAATACAATTTCTATAAAATGTTTCTCAGATGTCGTATAGATCGGCTTTCATTTGAACAAATCAGAGAGAAAAGCTAGTGGATTTAGTTCAGGAGCTGCTTCTAATATGAATTAACTAGTCAGTATAATAAAAAATGACTATCACAAGTTCTCACAGCCTTTTGTGTCTTCAAATATTTTCTCTGTATCAAACTAACAATCAAAAACTAAGAATAACAAAACAAAGAAACTCTTTTCTGTAAATGGAATTCTTTTCCAGCTTTCACACAATTATACGCTGTTGTAATGTACATGCCTACTGTGTGTGCTGTAGTACCATGCTGAAGCACTATTATGTGCCAGCATGTAGGTAATCACGCTTGTTGGACAGGGAGTGTCTATTCAAGAAGAACTCCTGTTACTAACAAGAAAAGCAGCAGTGTGGAAATAGCCTGACCCCACATCTGAACATTTTTTTCTTCTTTTTTTTTTGCTACAGCTTGCCAGAGAGGGTTCCCTGCAGCCATTCAGTCATGTTTCAACCAGCCCCATGTGACAACAGAACATGTTCTCTGTGCACCTCGGTTCAAGAGTCCCCCACCCACACACACACAGACTCAAGCTCTCACACGCAAATGCACATTGCTTTATTACAATAGTCCACACACACGCACTCCGTCAACAACAAAGACAAACACATGCAAGCATGTCACACTTAGAGGCTGTAATCTCCAGGAAAATCCCATTTGGCAGAGCAGCTGCCAGCGTGGATCACAGATAGACTGTAGTTGTGGTGCCCACAGGGTAGCAAGCTGTCCATCCACACTTTTCTATCAAGTAGAGTCGCCAACCACCCACCCACCCCCGAAACCGACACGCACACCTAAAGATGAGCTTAAGATGGGATCAGGCCCTACCACTGTGATGGTAAATTCTTGCCATTTGCCACTCTAATAGGTAGGTGTCAATAAGCTCAAACAGCCCTTTTCTCATTTAAACAGGGCTTTGCTTTGTTATTTAATTTATTGATTTGTTATGAGTGGGATCTATGTTGCAACGTAGCTGCAGGGATTTGCCATTTTTGATGTAGCATGATGTGAGGAGACTTTCTGGCAAAAGTGGTCCGTCCATCTGTCTGCTTATCGTGCTGGCTGGCTGTCAAAAACACTTTCTCTGTTGATGTGAAATGAGACTTGGATAATAAAATAAAATATTAAAATCATTCTAAATCTTTCATATGCATTACAGATCTAATAAAAAACAACAACAAACTATATCCACCCATCACAGCATCCACAAATGTATACAAAATAAGATTAAACATACAATGACAGCATGTCATGTGCTCGAGGCTCCAGTATTAAAGGAGATAATCTTATAGCACCACCAACTGGTAAAAAATTAATATTACATGCTTGAACCTAGGCAACGATTTAAGATTGATTTAGCTTATTTTAACTCCGGCCATGATCCCTAAAAGCTGTTTGTCAGCCTGTACAGTTTACAGTACCACAGTTATGCATCTGTGTAATTTGGGTTTGTTTACTATTACATTCACATATTTATTTATTTTTTTGGACATAAGTGTGCCTACATTGTTAAAGATAAATGAGGCTGGGTCCTGTCTTTGTTAAGACCAGAAGAGCAGGATGTGCAGGGATGCACCCATCTTATTCGCCCTTTTGTATTCACTATTCATTTACTAAAGTGTCTCCATGTGATGCTAAGCTTAGAGAAGGTCATTCACTGGAAGAGACCTATTGACTGGTTGAAAGTCGTGGCACATTGATTGTATGTGTGTGTGTGTGTGTGGGGGGGGGGGGTGAATTTGTGTTCAACATTCAAAGATGTAATTATTTATTTGACACTTGTCTATCTGGTGCAAAAAGGCATAAATAATAATCTAAACAATACAAAAAACCATCTTGCTATTGATTTTGTAACCAGCTGGCAGGCAAATGCATTTTTTCAAACACTAAATTTTATAGTGCATCCCTTGTTTTGAATATATTTTGTAGAATAAATTAGTCAAAGATAACAAAAAGCAGACCTTAACCATATTAGAATTCAGAGAAATATACCAATATTAGCACGAAAAAGAAAAATGTCATAAACATATAATGTAATGGATGTCATTTTAACAAGTAATTTTGTGAATGTTCCAGTATAATGGGTCATAACACAATTCAGACATTGAAGCGGGCATTAACAGTTATTTATAAATGATTAAACAAACAGGTGTCCTTTTTATTGTTCTACTGTGAATGAACCAAATTAATTAAACACACACACAAATAAAATATATTAACAGTCAAATATAGTAAGCCAAATTAAGATAAAAGTGAAATTCACCGTTGACTCTTTCAATATATAACTTGTCATCAATTCATAATTCTCTGAAAAATGTGTTTATTATTTCCAGCACACTGATTCTTGAGTTATTTCCTAAGAACTTGCTTTGTGAGGTTAAAACTGAAATCTAATCATTTTATCCTTGAATCCCAAGAAAGTTTGTGGATTTTTTTTAATAGATTCATGACGATTTGAGATGCAATTGTTGCCAGGACAGCAGACGTTAATAGTAGTTTTCTCTGATAAAATATAGATTGCATATAAAAGATGGCTGTAGCCATTAATGAATCTCTCTTTGGTTTGTGAGGCTGTGTTATAAAGCCTCAAGATATGATGAGCAAGTGAGTATTATACTTTAATGTATAATATTGTAAAGGAAACAAAACAGGAAACAAAACATCAATCAAAAAAAATTGCTCTCTTTTTTATTCGGGCTACTTAAATTTATTTTGGGCTACCAAAAACTGAAGAGTCCCTGCCCGAAGGGCTACCAGGGATTTTGAAATTTTGCGAGCCCTGAGATATATTTATTTTTTTTATTACTTTTTTGTTTCAGCAACATTAAATTTAAAACTGTACTTTTGAGTTAAAATATATATTTATAATTTTAATAAATGACAAATTAAAAAGGCATGAACGTTTTTTTTTGTATTGAAAAAATATTGAACCGTGACACCAAAGTACCGAACCGAACCGTGAATTTTGTGTATCGTTGCACCCCTAATATCTATCTATCTATAGATATAGACATATATATACTTTGATCAGGCGTATCAGCATTTTAACTTCTCATTCTTTGTCCCACATTGAGAAAATGTCCCATAATTTTTATGGACTCAACCCTAGGGACAGGAACTTTTGCTTCCAAGGCCACCCTCAAAAATTCACCAGGTACACTGATTTGGCCACAATTTGATGGACCAGCCACAACAAACACTGGGAATTTGCTTAGGACTTGAAGCTGGTGGAAGGTGACTGTGTTATTTTTCAATTTCACAAATGGAGAATACACAATGTGGACTCACTTTCAGCTTTAGTGTCTCAGACAAACACACTCTTTGCTTCAGATTTAGTTTTAGTTTGTTGGGATCTGGTCACCCTACTGCCATGTGATATGAACTATACATAAATGTGTGTGTGTGTGTGTGTGTGTGTGTGTGTGTGTGTGTGTGTGTGTGTGTGTGTGTAAGATGTGGGTCACATGTCAGTAGGAACAGTTATCATATACTGTATCATCATGTACAAAGAATTAAAAGAAGTACATGTGAGTATAAGATTACACATTTTTCATGGTCATGCCAGGTTCGTGCATGTGTGCATGTGTACTGCTCTCCCTGCATGTGATGTGACAGCATCAATATGGAATCCATAATTTGCTCACCCCTGGCCTCAGAAACAAAGCATAGCTAATTACTCTGGTGACACAGAGGGCACAAGCTGCCAGCTGAGGGCCTGGAGGAGAGCTTTGAGCTGAACTAGCTGCGAGAGGTCGACGTGTGGAAGCGGCCCTGTGATCTGTGATTTCTGAGTGTTCACCACAGATGTTAGAGGCCATACACTTGGCTGCACAAGTATGCACATAAACACATTCATACGGATTTTTAAGGGCAGTGGCGCTAAGAGGACCTCCATCTCCTCTGACAGACGAGTGAGTGAAACCGCCGAGAGAATGTGAAACGAGGTGGGGAGTCGGGCTGGGAGTTTTGCCTTACAGACATGCTTCAGTAATCACACAGCAAGGAGGCAGACAGATAGGATGTTTCTTTGTGAAACAGCCATTTCCTCCATGCGGAGGTTCTTCCTGGCAAATCTAGCTCCTGGAACCTGACCCTGCTGCTTACAGTGAAAACCAGTACGCTCAGACAATCACATGTTACATGTTCAAACTGTTGCTTTTCCACTCAAGTGCTATGTGAAAGTAAAATAGCAGCAATCAGACACACTGAAATATGTCACACACATCTGCGGGGCACACGTACTAATCTCACAGCTAATGGCTTAAGTTTGAGGTAAACAGTAAACAGCCCTGTGCGCCAGGACAGCTTGGTCTAGCGGCACACTGTCAATACTAATGACATCAGGACACAAAGTATCACTATGGAAACCTGGAGGCCCTTGGTCTGTCCCACACCCCTGTGTACTACCGGAAGGCTGCAAGAAAAAGAAGCCCAACTGGGGAAATAAAATGAAAGCAAAGGTAAGGAAAATCAAAAACAGAGAGCGCTAAAGGATGGAAGCTAGTGAATGAGATTCAGTAAAATGAAGACGGGTGAAATCAAGGGTGAGCCAATTGCCTGAAAGAAGGAAAGAGAAAGAGGGGGAACGGGTGAGTTGTGGGGTTTGGAGGCAATGGTTGGTTGAAGCTGGTTTGGAGCCAGAGGCGAGTGCTTGGTATGAAAACAGGCAGAGCAGTGTGCGGCAGCCAAGCCTGAGATTTAACTCTGCCGGAAGAGAGCTCCTTCCCCCCACCAAAAAAAAAAAAAAAAATCTGCACTCTCATCTTCTACCCCTCCTCCTGCATGCATCACCCTATCCATCACACACTCCATTCCACAGCCCGACCGCCTCTCCTTTTACTCAGCCACACTTTCAAGCAGACCAGATGGGCTCAGTACACCCCACTGTCTGCTGCCATCGACATCACTGTAATGCTACCGGCCTCCTGAGCTGTTTTACTTCCAAGTACAGTTTTGCTAAAGTGGCTGCTGCAAAACCAGCTTGGCACTGGATCACTGTAAGCAGGTCTAACAGTATGAATTAATGTGTGGCTCATTAAGGGGAAAAAAAGCAATACCTCTCATGTTAGATCAGTCAGAGCATGTTGGGTCTTGGCCTTCAAAAATATTTACTATCAAGCGTAAAATTGGCTGCTGGAGGGAAACTTAATTTAGCCTCAGTATTGTGCTTTGTCACCCGCCGGGCTGCCAAACACCTTTTGTGCTACGTGGGTCACAGAGGCATTTGGTCAGAACAATGTGAACTAATCACAGGAAGCCACGGTTAAGAAGGAAACGAACATCGTAACAGAGTGGGTACAAACCCACTGTAGTCTGAGTTAAAGTCAGACTACAGTTGCTGGAAGATTAATAACTGCCTGTTTGTCTTTAATTCTCTTGCACAATTTTATATGTAAGAAATGCAATGTTTGAGCTTTAAAATGTTTTTGAAAATTTCTTCTTTACAAGCAATTATGTAAATTGGGGTTTAATAATATGGGCTGATTAGACTGAGATTTAATCAGTAATGTGATTTGGGAAATCGCATTGTCTAATTTAATTTGAGTTAAGCTTTTTTCTTTCCTCCTTTTTGGACTCATTGCCTTCTGACTCAAATCAGTTTCTGTTGAGCCTCAGCAGGCTCGAGAGATGGCGCCTAAGCAAATGAGATAACAAGTGCTGAACTGACAGACTGTCATCCAGTCACGTCTGCATAATCCCAGAGTATGGTGCTGGTGTCATGGTGGGATTTAAAATCTGGTTGCAGTGAGACAAAGGTGGTCAACAGAACACTTGGCTAAGAGTTATTTAAAAAGCAGAACTACTGAAAAATATTCATCCAGTTAAAACCTGTTTTAATATGCCTGACATCCTTTACTTTTTAAATTATTTTTTAAGCATGTGGATATAGTACATGTGTTGCATTCATTTCATTCTTTTGTAAAATTAGTTTAAATGTTATGTAATAAATATCTAGCACAAATATTTTTGATTTGATATTTTTCTTCTAGAAACAAATCAAAGCATATTCAGAATGTATTCAAAATTTAAGCTGTTATTACCTGTTACTGTAATGTACATAACAAAGTCACAACAAAGCAAAGCGATATTTAGAGTCCTCATATATCATCCACCATATACTTATATGTTGTCAGTACAAACAATGGCAGTAAGAAACATAGTTTTAATAGCCCTGTATAGCATAAATCATTAGCTTGACCCTGAAGACCTTGGTGGATTTAAGCCAAAGTGTAATGGATTGTTGACAGCACTCTACACCTTCAACTTCAAATCTTTTATTACACCCAAGAAACATATAAGCAATCATAAATACTAAATTGCTCACTTTAAGTGTGCGGCAGATAGCTGCTGTTTATCACAAGTCGTCAATATCAGACGTGACTTATAGGTGAACAAAAATATAAAAAGACTGAGTTCTGGTTTTCATGTGACATCATGTGTCGGAGAGCTGGATGTTCTGTACTCTGTGTGTGCTTCCATGTGCAGGACTCGGGGGTTGTGGGGTAGCACAGTGAGTGAAAAGAGACAGCAGGGAGAGGTTGACTGGTACTCCGTGTACTGCTGTTGTCTGCTGCTTCATACTGTAACATCTGGTTACATTATTTATCCAGTGCCATGTCTTCAGTGTATAACACCATTCAGATAGGACAGTAAAAGCTTTCACTGCAGTATGGCGCGAGCAGTGATGAAGCATTCCTCCCTCTTCCCTTCTCCCTCACACACACACATGCAATACTATACTCTGTGGTTCTGACAGATAGAAAACATAACAGATGACTCATAAACATCCTGCTATCTAAAGCTGTCTCTGCTCCAGACAATGTTTTGGTTTTGATTCCTGCCTCTTATCGACCCTAATGCTCAGGTTGTTTTGTACAATCAGAAGTGCAATGACTCTGCAACGGTGGGTGGCTATTTTCAGAAAGATATAGGAAAAACTATGCTGGGAAACCATAAAACGGGCACCTAAACCAAGATCTAATTGGATCACAGCTATTGCTTCTATGGGTGCGGTTGGGTTTGGGTTTCTACAGGCAGCTGAAAGGAATACCAAGTCATGTCTGCTCCTTAAACTGAATGCTTACTATCCTCACAGCAGATGACATTGTCACCTCTCCTTCACTGTTTTCCTGCAGCTTTTTGGTAGGATTCATGTGAAAACAGCATTATTCTATTTTATTTTCACTATTCCCAAAAAAGAACTATAGTACAGTAACACTACAATTTTCATGCAGTTATATTGTTAGTTTAAATTATTTTCTGTATATTTTCGAAACCTAAATAAAAAGATTTTTAGCCACTTGGGGGCAGCGGAAACTACATGTGAATAAACAGGTATCAATATTAACTCTAGCTTAACTATTCTGGCCTCACCAGCTAGCCTTAACTTTGTATTTTAAGTGCTGCAAACTATGCAGTATCAAGAAAAATAGATACCTGCCCCAGTATACACATATATATGTTATCATCCCCACTGCACTCAGTATACATATGAAAAAAATATCTGTGACTGTATTTACTGTATATAGCAACTATTTTTGTAAACCATTATTTATTTATTTTCCATTTTTTTCTAATATCTAATATTTCTAATAATTCACTTTTTCTCATTGAGCCTTGTGCTGCTGTAACATGTGAATTTATTCATATGGATCCATTGCTGAGACTGGACCGAAAAATAATGTTGTAGGCTATGAAGCCATAAACCTTATAGCTCTTTGTGGTTTTATTATTATAATCCCTCTGATAAGCATCCAGTTATGATTCATTAATACAGATACATTATTTATAGGTACTTTAAGACTATTAACTGTAATAAAATTGGACATTGTTAAAAGTGTCAGTAGTTTGGTTTGCATTTGTGCTACATGTTTCTGTTGCACTCCTAAAGTTCTATTTTTTTCCACATTAGCTCAACCCCTACATCTGAACGGTACAAAAAACCCCACTGAACTACAAGTGCCAGTGTGTACCTCAACCCTTACACAACAAATACAACAACACCCACACAATCGGTACGTCTGCTTAAAGTGAATAACCTTATTTTTTCCATTTTGGGCTGCATTGTTTCAAATACGCGCGGTCGCTTTGTTTTGTCATCTCTTGTACCATTTGTGCTTCTAATCGGCTGTATATTCTTGTCACAGCCGCAGCACAGTCTCATTAAAGTTTCATCCAAGCTAGTCTATTCTTCCAGTCTAAATTCACAAAGCTTTAAAAGGCTGCAGCGCAAACAAGAGAAGTCTGTGTGTGTCACCTTGGCATGCTGAACACTTGTTATGCCTTCCACTCCGGGAAGTCTAATTTTAATCGTATTGTGTGCGCTTCATAATGAAAATCACCAAAATAGGAATTAAAGACGAGAGCTAGGTATCAAAACTATTTTAATTACACCACAACAGTATCAAACGAATACTTCCTCTATAAGCTTGTTTAGCACACTCAAGACTATATATTGCACTGACTGCCTTATCTTTTTTTTCCCAGGGCCTAATAATAATACAAGATACAGGAGCACTGTCATGCCAAGGGTTTAATGAATTGATTTTTATTGCACCACTGTGAGCATGTTCACAATAACCTGCCTCATTCAACATCTCTTTTATAAAACCACAGAGGCAGATGGGTGGAGAGAGGGCAGAGGAAGCCCATCCTGATGTTCTATATATACCTCAGTCCCAATAGTAGTTGTGTCTCTGCTGCAGCCTGTCAGCTGGAGCACAAGCCCAGCAGTCAAGCTTGCAAAGGAGCCCCTTTGTCTGGCTCCCAACCGGGGCACAGTCGATGCTGTTTAACAAAAATGAAGGGGGGGGGTGTCGTCTCACCGTTAAGTTGCAGGCCAAAGGATGTAACATAATGTTCATTCTACTTCCACATATGACGAAACAGCGATAAAGAAACAGGACAAAGAGACCTGTGTCACTGTGTTTGCTGTAATAATACACTAACCCCTGTGAGGCACAGAGTCTCACTCATACTGTAAATGTGCGCTTCTCTTCTTGTTTTCCTGCAGATTTGCTGCAGAAACTTAGCAGGAAGTGTTTGCTGTAAAGTGAGATTACGGGAAAATCCTGTGTGAGGAGGACACTGATATGTTATGGTGTTTTTGTCTCACTGTGCAAGAGAACGTCATGTTTCTTTCAGTTGTCAGTGGCTCCTGAGATCCTCTGCTTTTTCCAGATAGTGTATTATCTGCCATTTATTTCCGTCTGTTACAAGCACCCAACTTGTCTCGCTTTATTTAATTTAGTATTTAAATAATTCTTGTATACTTCATATTCCTCGCCATTGCCTATCTAGGCTCTCCTTTTGTTGCTCTCTCTTTCCTCTCACATCCATCAGGTTGCAGCAGATGGCTGCCCCTCTTTGAGCCAGGTTCTGCTTGAGGTCTCGTCCTGTTAAAGTTCCCCAATATTCCGAGGTGATTGATTATAGGGAATTTTCCTCTTAAGGTCTTCTCCCAAATATTGTAAATTCTTTACCTTGCAATATAGAGCAACCCGAGATGGTTGTAGCTCTAAAGTGGCACTAAACAGAACAGAACAGTTTTGTTTTCATGTTACTGTAAACTGCCTGTGGAGCAAGGGCAGGAGCTGTCAAGAACCAGACTAAGATACATATTTCTAAGCTTAGGCCTAGGCTGCCACTCGTTTGACAAACCACCTAATTTATCTCCCATTTAGGACGGGCCAGTCCATCTACTGGTTAAGAACAGTGACAGTGAACCAAAGCAATGCAGGTCATAAAACATAAACAGTGCACTGAATGACACTAAAGGGATCCGCATAATTGCTTAGTTACTTGGAGTTGCTCGGCCCCATGTTAAAATACATTTTTATTTAGTACAACTTTAATCTTTACACAGCTGGGAAAAAAGAATGGATGCATGACTACAGCTTTGGTCATTCGTTTGCTAAAACCGAAACAAATCTTCTACTTTGTCATTCTAATCCTTTGCATGCAGCCATACTTCTTTTTACATTTACACCACTAGGCCTATGTCATGAGAGCACCTGCAGGCAACAAGCCAGAAAAGTGTCTTGCTCTAGGGGAGATACAGCATGGGACGTCACAGGAGCAATCCAGGTGGGAAGAAAACCTTTTCAAGTTTACTTTACTTGTCATTAGCGTACTGTTCAGTCTTTGAAACCTCCTATTAGTTGTCTTCTCTGTTTTAGATAAGCTTTCTAGAATATGTGGAAATAACCCCATTTGATCTTTCCTATCTCAGCTTGGATACTATTTAATTAACGAGTTAAAAAGCGAGCTAATGGACATGCGATACTAACTGCAGGAGTATCCTATCCCTTCAAGGGCTGTCTCCTTTTTGACAAGCTGAAGCAGAACAGTCACACTTGTAAGTGTGTGAATTATGTGAGTTTGGTATGTAGGGTGTTTGTCCCCAACGGCATGCAAGGGCAGGATGATTACGACAAGTGTGTTTTGAGCCGTGAACTGGGTGTCTGCCAGGGTAACAACAAGAGAGCAGGATGTAAGATAAGGGAATGAACACACACACACAAGCATATGCGATGTTCCTCAAACACAAACACACGCTATGTTCTTCAAACAGAAAACTCCAACTCAGTGTCATGCTTTGTCAGACTGTCGACACAAGTTCCCCTCCGGCAATGCCACGAAAAGCTCTTACAAATAAAATAACCACGATGTAGCAAAAATACACAAATGCACATGCGTGGCACGAGACACGTGTCAGCTATACCTAATAATCACAGAGACTTGACACAGATCTAATCTTCAAAAGTTTAATTAATTAATTAAAAATCACTTCCCTTTTCAGCTTTTTTCCCCCCTGGCATAATAATGTACCCCAGGTTTCCCCTTAGACACTACAGCCAATAGACGAGGAAGCTGATGCAGGACTTGCTCTGCTGATTGATGGCAGTTTGAGATGTGGTGAGATGTCAGTTGGGGGTTGCACTTTTTCTTTTTTTCCTGACTCAAACACAAAGTATCAGCAAAGAGAGACACACATATGCAGTCCCTTCAGAAAACTTGAAGACTTAATCCATCACACCCCTACTGACAGACTCATGAAAAAAGGAGAAAAGTGAACACCAGGGGACAAAAAAAGACAGATAAAAGCCACAGAGAGACCAATGCAAACGTATAAACTTATACAGGGAGGCAGACAAAAGCTTGCAGTGTATCCCTCAGAGACTGGACCCAGGTGAATCCGAATGATGCTGGCACATTGCTCTCTACAATGGCCCAGATAAACAAAGAGAACACACACCGACACACACACCATGGTCAGTGCAGTGCTTATATAATATATTTTCCACTAACATGGTAACTGCACACTCATCTTCCCTGCGGTGAACTCCGCTCAGCTGGAGCGGACATGAAGGAGGACTACAGTGATGCACCACCCAGCTTCCTTCAGACCAGCATGTCTGAATAAGGGGCAATAAATGCCAACAAGGTCAAAACGGGACACGCGAGCAAAAGCTTTTACGCAACGCAAGCGCATGCATAGATTCTAGCACAAAAAACATCTACCTTCTCTTACTTTTTAAAACACACCCAAACACATAGTGTGCAGAGGTATTTATCTCTCTTTTTCTTTCTTTTGTTTTTAACACATCATATTTCTAAGGTGATCTGCTGTGTCATCTTACTCTGCTGGCCTCCAGCACATGAGATTCAACATCTCTCACTCCTGCTTTCTCCATACAACTGTTTCATATTTCTTCACACAGGGAGCAGCACAGGATCGTGTATCATATTACTGAGGCTGAACAAGGCAGCCGTGGTTTTTTTCTTCTTCTTCTTGATCTATCACTTCCTCTATTATACCACTCTCTCATGTCAGGCGGAGGGATGGAGACTCAGAAAGTGAGTAAACAAGCTTGGAGTGAAGGCAGTGAAAAGCATTTTGTATGTTGGCCGCACCTCTTAACATCAGGGAGCTCAAACTGGGTTGTATTTGCGATCGAATGCAGTAATGATAAACATTTCTATCATATTTACGCCATGTGATCATGGTGAGAAACTAGGCTACAGGACAAGCAGGTCAATTTATATTTTACAAGATAGCCTAAATATAACAAATTTATTAAAATCCACATATGTACACTCTGAGTATAAAAGAAATGTTTTCCAAACTCATTTGTTAAAAACCTTTTTTGTAAGTTATTTTGTTGTGATTCACATTTTGTGCAATGCATTGCTCCTGATGTCATTAATAGCCTGCATCCAGTATTAGATAAACACACTTTAAACCTTGGACCTTGGATTTTATACAGATTCAACATTAGTGTGGCCGATATAAATAAGATTAAGTTTATTGACGTCAGATACTGATGTTTATCTGATGTGTTGTGTCACTTTTGTGCTGATTAAATGTTCAAAAGCTGTGTGATGGAGATCTAAATGACTTTGAAACAGGTATATGTTCAAAATGCACTCAGATTTACTTCCAATGCACAATCAGAGCTAACAAAAAACAAAATAAACTGGCACTGGCTATGAGGCAAACTGTTAGCCATAATTTCACATCTGACGCCGCTTTAAGTGCTGTAATTAATGTTTGATATTCATACTTTTAATGGCTAATCAAGATTAAATTAGCCAGAAGGATGGGGGGGAGAAAAATGAAATTTAGGACCGGGAAAGATCTGTGATGAAATAGAGAAGACATGTAAAAAGTGCAAGAGTAGGTAGCCTCAAGTGCTTCTTCTTCTTTGGTGAATATATACAGTATATAGGTCAGCTCTACATGCTGTGAAAGACCTTGTTGATGCCCACAACATACTGGGATGTACAGTGTATCACACTATCTTCGCTTCTACCAGAAGGCTGAGGGCAGAGCGCACACAGGAAAGAGGGCAACCATGCAAAGCTAAATAATGCAATGCCTCAGTCTCCACATTATGACCTAGTAAGTGGTTGGTTATACAAACACTCAGACCCTCTTGGGCTGTGTCTGACAGCACAATCAGCAGGATTATGAAGTCATTTCTCGGTCTAACGGCATGTCAATTCACCATTTTAACTTTAGGGACTCCAGAGGAATAACGGGAATGGGTGAATGTGAGAGGTTTGGGCGATATGTGGAGATGCCTAGATGCTCTTGAATTAAGTGATCTAGGCAGTGTGAGCTGGTGAAATGAATGAGAGAACCATGAGTAAGGAGCAATGTGGGTACTTGTCATGCAACTCCACAAACTGACTTTCTCTCTTGGCATCCTGTAGGCCTGTGTGTTGACACCTTTAAAGGGAGCAAAATGCGAATGGAGTGATACTGTTTACAAGACACAGTCTCACACACACACACACACACACACACACACACACACACACACACACACAGAGCCTTGGAACACTTTCTATAATTTGCATCAGAAATTGAGAAAGGGCTCCTTCAACTTCATGCATAGTGTCAAATCTGCATTGGTCTGGGTTAACTACCGGTTAAGCCTTAGCCCTTCAAGTGGCCAGCCTAACTTCTGCACATGTGTATCATATGTGCAGCAGCATAAAAATATTGATGTCACAAGGCACAAACTAAGCAACTCACAGACCCGTGAAAGCCACCCCCGGTTAAGCGTCCCACCCTACCTTCGGTGTGGCAAGTGGAGGACAGGATGGTGCTCGGAGGGCGGAAGAGATACGGGAGATAACGGGAAAAACATTTCATCTTCTTCTCCGGTGCTTGCTAACGGGTGTAGAGCGCTGCGTTGCGGGCTCCACATCCGCACTGCTGCCACCGACAGCCAGCCACAGAAGATCCGGGGAGGTTCGGAGAGGAGGAGGGGGGAGTGAAATAGGCTCTGTCCGCGGTGCAGGGGGGCTATGACAGCATCACTTTTTCACAGGCAGGCAGGGAGGCAGGCAGGCAGTAGGCTCCGGTAGATCTGCGCTTCACCCGGGGAGCGAATAGCGCACGGTGTCAGCGCGTCTCCGCTTCGGCAGGTCTCTCCGTGTATGTGGGCGAGTTTGTCTGAGCAGGACAGGGGGTCGCTTCTGTCCTCTTATCATGGGAGGTCAATGTATGTGTGGTCTGCTGGTGTGAACACCCTCCTCGTGTTTATTTCTCAGTGTATTTGGGTTTAAATAAAATAAAAAAAAGAGCAGGAAAAGCGCAATTACATCTGCGAGAGCCAGGAAGTTTTGCCTTATAAATTTGGTAGTCTGTTTTATATTAAATGTAGCTAAGGGCAAATACTTTGATTGGAAATTACACTGAATGTTTTTTGGGGTGTGTATTACCGATAGAACATGTGTTTTGCCGATCTATTAATGCTACTCACACTTATCCCTGATGCCTAAAAGAGGGTTGTGTGGTGCACAGAGCACAGAACTTGATGAATCATAGACAAAACTTGTTTGTAGACCAGGTTACCGATTAACTAAGTTTAGCGCCATCTTGTGGAAATATTTAATGTAGCTAGAAAACACAAGTTATAACGTCACAAAAAACAAACCTAGTAAACATCGTTGTGCATGTTTACTAAAAACGCCCCTGCAATTTTATCAACTAAAAATTATTACGTGGCATTATTTAAAAAATAAATTTGTTATGGTGAATAAAAATCTTAACGGTCACCTTCTTTTAGTCGAATTTAACTCCTCGTAGCACACGCAGCACTAAAACAAGTTTCAGTACGACGAAATTGTGTCATCTTTGCCAGACCCCTCTGTGTTTACGCTTGCGTTTATCTGTGTTATCATTTTAAACACTGACTTCTCGCGAGACTTGAGTGTGAACTAATGCCAGCGGAAGTAGTTTGCGAGTCTCTTTTCCGCCGGCCATAGAGGAGCAAAGGCAGGGTAAGAATTCCCGGCAGATGAATTCGCCAAAGTTATCATTATCCATCCTGCTTTTAATACCACTGTGTGTCCGTATACAAGTGTAAACCCCACATATACTTCAGTACAATTAAAAATCAGCGAATATTGGCTTCGTGTTGACGATGGATTACTAAATAAACGCTGTCAGTAGTTGGTCTCCCTGTTAGGTCCTTCAGTATCCGCATGTCGGTTAGCGATAGTGAACCAGCTCTACTCCTGGTGCTAGCCTTTAATATTTGACCTATTTTACATTCTGTAACTGTAATGGGCTTTTAAAAACATTGTTTTGGAAGTGTGTAGTTTGTTCAACCACTGTACCGAGTTTATGTTGCAGAAATATCCCGCTTCGGTCTGACGGCTATCTTATGCTAACTACTTGAGCTAGCTTAATAGTCGCCTTTAAAACGTAGCACAACCTAGCCAGGTACCCCAATACAGCAAAATAACACACATAGTGGACATTCTAGGTTTGGGTTCTCAGTTGCTTTATGTGGTGTCGGAAGATAGTAGTGTGTACTTTAACCCTACATTCTTATATTTTCTTAAAACTGTCGATCCTGATCCACAATTTGAGTGGACTGTTTTGCAAGCAAGTACAGCCTTTATCGCCTGGGTTTGTCAATGTGCCATTACTTGTTTCTTTACAGCATCATGAAGCTCAATCCCTTTGTAACATCCTCCCGTCGCAAGAACCGTAAGAGGCACTTCAATGCCCCCTCACACATCAGGAGGAAGATCATGTCTTCCCCTCTGTCTAAGGAGCTCCGCCAGAAATACAACGTGAGGTCCATGCCCATCCGCAAAGATGACGAAGTCCAGGTAATGTGGTTTGTATTGCTGAGGGGTTCTTTTTTTATAGCTGATGTGCAACATGTTAGGCGGATTAGTCTGACCTCCTTGTGTATTTACATACAGGTTGTCCGTGGGCACTACAAAGGCCAGCAGATTGGCAAAGTAGTCCAGGTCTACAGGAAAAAGTATGTCATCTACATCGAGCGTGTGCAGAGAGAGAAGGCCAATGGAACAACAGTCCATGTCGGCATCCACCCCAGCAAGGTGAGACGTAATTGAATAGATACTGAGTTTGTGTGAGTAGACTTGTTCCGTGGTATAGTCACACATGGCGCTTACTGGCTTCATATCTGTTTGGTTTGTTTGTGTCAGGAAGATGTAGTCTTGAGCTTTTCATGTCACAAGCTCTTAAGCTGATCAACACAAATTCAATGTGGAGGGTAGCTATATAAGTATTTCTTGGGTATTTTGGGGTTCTTAGTGTTTTTTATCTATTGTAATTTTGAAAGTTGAGGTATTTTAGCTCTTGATGTTTGTTTCTTTTCCTAACAGCTGGCTCAGAGCCCTGTTCCAAGAAGCATGTTCAACAAATAAAGGTTATATATAAACTTTGAGTTTAAGTCTAAGATCTGCAACTCTTAAGCTGTGTCCACACTGAAAACAATTGTCGTGTTGTGCCTTTTAGCCGTATTCTTCATTCTGTGGTAGTCTTTTCAGTCACTGGTCTGAAAGTGTGAGGGGTCCCACCTACTTCACATTGATAACAGTTACTTCACTCATAGTCGACAAATATCATTCACTTTTTGTTGTCTGCTTACCAGATTGCTTTGAACTGCTAAAGATTTTGGTTCCAGAACAGCTGATCAGAATATCTTCATTGAACTTTAGTGTTCACCTTGAGTTAAGCACATGCATGAGTAGAAAAAATGTAAAGGAAGCCATCAGTGGAGCTTTGACACCCAGAATCATAGGATCATGGGATTCCAGCATTTTCCTCATGTCTGGATTAACAAACCGAGGGATGTTTGCTAAATCTGCTTCCATGAGTAGGGCCCCAGTCACTACAGTTGTAAACTTCAATAGCATTCAGGTGCTTGACTCTCTCATCTTGCAGTCGGACAGACTACTTGACTAGTTGTGGTTGTGTGGGACGGTAGTAGCCAAAGGCGGTGTGTGTTGTGATCTGGAGATTGTAAACTGGTGTTATGGTTGATGTCGTTGGCATACTCTCTGCACATGTATGCAGAGAGCAAAGTAAAGTGCAGTCAAATTCCTTACTTGTTTAGCACAAACCAAATAAGGGTGACTCTGATGTATCTGATTCTGCTCATTTCACTTCAACGCCACCTTAGACCCATTTAAATCTGGATACTGGGTGTTGTCCAGTCGCTGTAGTCTGCTGCTAAATTGATACATTTTCAAGACTCAATCACTGCATTAGTGCTGGTAAAGAAGAATTCAAAACAAGTGAACATTTTTATTATGAAGAATTTTTCAACTGCTGCGGTAGTATCCCGCTGTGCTATTGGGAAATCCCTATGTTCCTGAAGTTAATTTATCAAGGGACCAACTCACTCCCACTTGTCTCCCGTGAGGCTGCAGTGTTTTCAAAAAGAAAAGGAAACTTTACATCGAGCCCAAATGACACCAAAACTCACTATGCACCAGCCACTCATTAAGGACTTCTTTTGTGGACAGTCTAGGATTACTAGATATAAGAAGATGCCATATCTAAGCCAGACTTCAGGTTTCTATATTACACGTGTGTAAAGCTGCCTGTTGGGCTAAGATTTGCTTCTAACTAATTATGTCTTAATCCTGCTCCTGGGTGCACACCCTAAACTCTGATTACAGGTAGACTTGAGAGAAATTTCACTTGGTATTTGACACAGTGTTTCATCATACTCTGACACTTGGTGTTTTGAGCACTGAAATTGAAAAATCAAAGTGACCAAATAACATTTTGTGAAGTGCAGTTGCTCTGGTTTAGCTGGATTATAGATTTTTTCTTTTTTTTTAAATTTGCTGATGCTGTTCGGTTTTAAATTGCAGTGTAATGCATTAAACTACCACAGAACCTCTTTCTGTCAGTTCTGTAAATCTGTAAACACTGGTGGATAGCTGAAGCAAGTACAGAGCTAATGGGAGAGCATGTGACATCTTAGATGTGGAACATTGGTAATTTAAGAAGAATTATATTTGAATTTCAGCATGTCCCTTTTGATTCAATTTTTTTTTTTTTTTTTTTAATATAAACGTAAACTGGAAAAGCAAGATTTCCTTGTAGAGTAAAAAAAAAATCCTTGGTTACAAAAACAGTGGGAAATGTTTCAATTATTAAGCAATGTCTTTTTGTTAAATTTTATTAAAGAGATTTGAAGGTAATTTCAGACATATTGCTGATGTATCCATGAGAGAATACATGTTTGTTTACCAAGGTGTTTTTGTGTCTGCAGGTGGTCATCACCAGGCTAAAGCTGGACAAAGACCGCAAGAAGATCCTGGAGCGCAAGGCCAAGTCTCGTGCTGATGGAAAGGAGAAGGGCAAATACAAGGAGGAGACCATTGAGAAGATGCAGGAGTGAAAATGATCTTTTGCTATCAATAAACTCTGTAAATGGACCTCATGTTGTCTGTCATATTTTCGTTGTAACGCCCTAAACTCGGGAATGTTTTTTAATGTTTTATTTTAAACATGCTTGTCTTTTTTATGGAAATTAACACTTGGGTATACTGTATGCCTTCAAAGTCATGTTCAAATCTCTAAACAGCACACTGTATTACAAGGAATTTAATGAATTGGCCAGTGCTGCTGCTTAATTAATTAAAAACAAGCTGTGGCCAAAATTGCATAGGTTTATTGTTTAAAAATGTTAAAAGTGAACTACACAAAGAAATGTTCTTTAATTGCACAATTAACTGCAAATATGAGTGTAGTTTTGTTACAGGCAAGGAAATTCATGTGACTGACTACACACCACCTCAGCTTCTATGTTAATTGATTTCACTATGAAATGATGAGGTGAAAATCCAAAATACTGTGCAAGAAACAAAAAAATATTTCAAAGCATTTAAGCAGAAATATGGAAACCCAGCATTTGCTCTAACAGATCCAGATTAATATACTTTATGGATCCTCCAAAGGAAATTACTTTTAAGGCACCAGGATAAAGGATAAAAATGAAATCTTATATCCTGACAGGTGTGTTCACCTGTCACAGAAGAAGAGAACAGTAGGAAACCATTTTGGTTTTAAACGAGCTGATGAATGAGCTCTGCAGAGAGGACTGTGGTGACCGTGATGGGTTGTCCATGGTGGACAGCAGGTAATTCAGTGACCTCTTGCTCCTCACTGAATGCCTCTGGGTCCCTGCTGCCATCTCTGACAGTGTTTGAGAGGGAAGAAGAAAAAAATAGATTTTGCAAGAAATTTTACATTAAATTTAGCGAAACTAAAACATCATAGGAGGAGAGGCTAACAATTGAATGAAAAAAAGATATACAGGTGAAACTCGAAAAAATTTGAATATCGTGTAAAAGTTCATTTATTTCAGTAATTCTACTGAAAAAGTGAAACATATAATAAAAACTCATTACATGCAAAGTGAGATAATTCAAGCCTTTATTTGTTAAAATTTTGTTGATTGTGGCTAACAGCTTGTGAAAACCCCAAATTCAAAAGCTCAGAAAATTTGAATATTGTGAAAAGGTCCAGTTGTAGGCTCAAAGTGTCCCACTCTGATTAGCTAATTAATCCAAAACATCTCCAAAGAGTTCTTGAGCTTTTAAATGGTTTCACAGTCTGGTTCAGTAGGAATCACAATTATGGGGAAGACTGCTGATCTGACAGTTGCGCAGAAAACCATAATTGACACTCTCCATAAGGAGGGAAAGCCTCAAAAGATAAGTGCAAAAGAAGTTGGATGTTCCCAAAGTTCTGTATCAATGCACATTAATAAAAAGTTATGTGGAAGGGAATGGTTTGGAAGAAAAAGGTGCACAAGCAGCAGGGATGACCAGAGCCTGGAGAGCATTGTCAGGGAAAGGTCATTCAAAAGTGTGGGGGACCTTCACAAGGAGTGGACTGAGGCTGGAGTTGGTGCATCAAGAGCCACCACAGACAGACGGATCCTGGATTTGGGCTTCAAATGTCATATGCCTCTTGTCAAGCCGCTCTTGAACAATAATGTCAGAAGTGTCTCACCTTGGCTAAAGAAAAAAAGAACTTGTCTGTTGCTCAGTGGTCCAAAGTCCTCTTTTGTAATGAGAGAAAATTTTGCATCTCATTTGGAAACCAAGGTCCCAGAGTCTGGAGGGAGAATGGAGAGACACACAATCCAGGATGCTTGAAGTCCAGTGTTAAGTTTCCACAGTCTGTGTTAATTTGGGGAGGCATGCAGGTGTTGGTCCACTGTGCTTTATTAAGTCCAGAGTCAAGGCAGCTGTTGAAGCTGAAGCTGACTTCATTTTCCAGCAGGACTTGGCACCTGCCCACACCTACAAACGTACTAAAACCTGGTTCAATAGATTCTCTATGGGGCATTGCCAAGATAAAGATGAGAGTCGTGAGACCGAACAATGCAGAACAGCTGAAGGCTGCTATTGAAGCATCCTAGTCTTCCATAACACCTCAGCTGATAGCATCCATGCCACGCTGCATTGATGCAGTAATTCATGCAAAAGGGCCCAAACCAAGTACTGAGTACATATGCATGATTATACTTTTCAGAGGTCTGACATTTCTCTATTTAAAATCCTTATTTTATTGGTTTCATGCAATATTCAAATTTTCTGAGCTTTTGAATTTAGGTTTTTCATAATCTGTAAGCCACGATCAACAAAATTGTAATAAATAAAGGCTTGAAATATCTAAAAGGTGAACCTATATTAGTTTCACCTTTTAAGTAGAATTGCTGAAATAAATGAACTTGTGCACGATATTCTATTTTTTTTTTCGAGTTTCACCTGTATAACAATGTGTAATATTCATATACTATTTTTCACGTTAATGAGAGAAATGTAGTAGAAATAAACATAAATATGGCACAGTTTGTCTTCCAGTTTGTCCGCTTCATTTTGTGCATATGGAATATAACCACAAATAAAAGTTGGGTTAAAACGCAAATACTTTTCGCCATTTATTTAATTTAAGAATTAATGAAAACGTTTCACAACACAAGCACTTTGAAATTTGCAGTGCAGTCCCTCCACTTCCTCTTTCTCTGGTTCACAGTCATGTGATACGTGTTGCCTTCTGCGTGTCGTCGTCGGCTGGGCAGCATACATTTAGTTGAAAGTTTATACCTCTGAAGTCTTGTGTTTTTAGACTAAACTCACAATGGCAATAACTTCGTTTGCGATCGCGATTTCCGTGATGACTGTGTTCTGGGGTATTGTTGGAGGAATTGTGCCTTGGTTTATCCCCAAAGGACCAAACAGAGGGTAAGTTGGTTAGCTTAGCTCTGGCTGGCTATAAGGAGTTTACGGAAGGTTTTTATGTCAACGTTGTATTATTTTCTTAGTTTTTATACAAACAGGTGAAGTGTGCGTGAGCTAAATTTACTGTTGGCGTTTTGTAAAGCTGTTTATTACACTTACATATCACCTTTAAACCCTGTTAGCTACTCTAGTTACTAAAACTTAAGAGTTAGCTAACTAAAGCTAATTTTACTCTGGCTTCGTGCTAAAGTTCCTCACACCCCTTGGCAGTGAATCCTGCTCTTGTATTTCAGTACATAATACGACCATTAATGTATTCTATTTTTGGAAAAAAAAATGCCAAAGTCAGTACAACTTCCTTTATTTGTCTGATTTTCAGTTGCATCACGAGATCCAGCTCGTGAATGTGGATGAATGGCTTGATGTGTTTTAAATCCAAAAACTCGCAGACATTAAATATTAGATGTGCTGTTTATATATTTAAAATGTATATTATTTCCCCACAGTGTGATAGTGACGATGCTGGTGCTAACTGCAGTCTGCTGTTACCTTTTGTAAGTATTCACCATCCGGATTCCTTTTTTTTTTTTTTTCCTTTTTCCACAGACAGGCACACACACACAGTGGTACTATATATATCTAAAAACAATAGAGGAAGCCTGCAATGAATCAGGCCTATAATATAAATGGCTGAAGTGAGCAGTCAGTTAAATATAAGAGAACTATCTTCTTGATAGGTGATTAATGCATTTGGATAATTACAAATTGGTCCACTTCTATTGCTCCAAGTTAATTGATGCATGTTGCTTGAAAATAAAGCAGACTATGCGTATCTTATTTAAGTCATAAATTATTTACATTCACAGTTTTGAATGCATCTGGTGTTTTGTTGCATGCTGGCAGACAAAAGGGGGCAGTATAGTCACAGTAGTGTTGCAGCCATGTGAGGTTAATCTCCCAAATGCCCCCCAAGCTTGATGCTGTTATAATAAACCCAGGAGCTGGTTGCAGTGTTGTGACAAACTGTGGTGTTCATTCAAGATGACATTTTTATTAGAGAATATGATGTGAGTGTTTTGTTTGTGATCTTGATGGTGTCCTCTCTGTTCACCCAGCTGGTTGATAGCCATTCTGGCCCAGTTGAACCCGCTGTTTGGGCCTAGCCTGTCCACTGATGTTATTTGGTACCTGCGCTATCACTGGCCTTAATTTGCCTTTCTGGGGCTCCCAACCCTTAAGGTAAGCTTAAGACTATACCTACATGCTACTTTTACGTAATATATTAATACTTGGATGCCTCCCGTCTAATGTTGTGTTATTATTCTCTCAGCAGCAGGATGACCTTGCAGTGCTGCACACCAGTGGATGTTTGCCATTGCAGAGATCAGTTGTCCCCAATTGCCTTAAAACTCTGAACCCTGTATGATTATTGAGTGGCACCAGTGCCTTGTGTATATAATGACTCCCAAAGGGCTGTGAGATCTGTGTGGATGTGCTGTGACTTAAATTAAAGTAACATTTCCTTGTTGCAGTTTTGTTTATATATTATGTACATTGTGTTCAACAATATTGTTAGCATGGATAGCAGTTGTTGTGTGAGTGTGTGTGTGTGTATGTGTGAAGTTTGTGTCAGCTGGTTCATCAGATAATTAATAAATTAATAAACAAATCATTCATCCATAATTGTTTGTAATTATATATATTTTTTCAAATATAAAAGTGTTCCTTTCTACATAATTATGTTGAAAGTCATTTACACATTAAACACATTTGTCACTAAAATATTTTCATAGGGCATAGAAAATGCTGTTGTTTTTTTGTAGTTTATCTGAAAAAAATGACCCCATAAAACATTTTTCATGCAGTCATTATTGATAACGACGTTTTTTGCGTAACAAAACACGTCAAACAGCGACGTTGACGTACGGACTTCAAATTGGCCTCTTTGCTTTCCGTAGCTCCAGCCGGCTACGTTGGCAACATGGCGTCGTCAGATGTCCACGTCCGAATATGCGAACAAGAAATACTCAAATATGACTTGGAAATTAAAGCTCTCATCCAGGTGCGAATATTTCTTTGGTAAGACTGCTTAGTGCTGCGACGGGACACGTTATTTTTTGAGCGTGTCACATAGCGGAGTTGTATTAACTTGGCCTGATTTTATGAGGTGTAGCGACCGTCTCCGAAAGCCTGCACCGGAACATTTTCTATCAAAGTTACAAAGAGGCTGTAAAAAAAGAATATTTTCAGCCAAGATTTTATGAACAAGATGTTGTAATAATAATGTAGATAACCAGCCGGTGTTGTGTTGGGCTAACTAGTGATTTCCGGTATATACCTAATGAGAATCCTCCCAAAACAGGTCACTTCTTTATTTTAACCCCTTCATAAATCCCGTTGACTGCAGCCCGTTTACATTATAAGCAAAACGAATACTTGCCATAAAAACACATCTGAGATCACTTTTTGGTACATCACCTGTATTTAAACTGTTTAAAATAACTTAAAGCTCTAGTGTTAAATATTTCTATCTTAAAGCTAATAGAAAACTATTTAGATTCAGAAAATTGAGATTGAGATTAAACAGCTCCTTTTTGTAGGAGAGATGTGGCCAAGAGACTAAGAAATATTTGCAATGTTTCTTATTTCTTTATTCTCTATATTTTTAAGTCCTGTTGACTACAACCTGTTTATCGGTGTAAAAAAAAAAAAATCTTTCTGGCAGCAGGTATTTAGATGTTTTCATTTAAACGAAGGATTAATGTAACCTATGGACCTAAATAAAAATCTACCTTCGTTAATCTTTTTCAAGTAGTCAATGGACAGAAAAGCAATTCAATAAAAGGCGCGCTGGAAAATCAAGCATTATTTTCCAAACATGTACCGGATCAAGTGTCTCACTTCTGCAACACTAGTAAGCACAAGGCAGTGTAGGACCATATTTGGTAGAAACTATTCATATTTTAAAATGATTTTAGAGCATATTTAAATATAAATGGGTAAGTTAAACTCTATTTTGCAAAACTTGTCAAAAAATATTAGAAAGCTGGTTAATTTGGGGGGAAGTGTCGATAAATAAATACATTAAAAAAATCCGCTTTGCAGGAAAAAGTGAAAATAGTTAAAAGGTGAGGAGGAGGTCTAAAACAGTGCGAATTCCACAGTTCAGCTTGAGAAAGCAGTGTTAATATGCAGAACAGCTGTCGTTTCAACATGTGAACAGTAACAGCAGTGTAGCAATGAAATGTCATGACTTTTATCCTTGGTTCAACATTTTACCAGGATATCAGTGAGTGCACAGGCCCTCAAAGCAAGCTGACAGAATTAAATGGAGAAGTGAAAAAGAACTTCCTCAGCTTAAGACTACGGATTCAGGTGAGAGATTTTTCCCAATTAATAGGCTGTGCATCGGTTGCTTGAACTTTTTTTTCTTTTAATTGTAAGCCCTTGTGGTTGTTTTGCTTCCATGTTAGGACTTTGAGCAGATGGCAATGGAGCAGGACAAAGAGTCAGACAAGCAGGCCTTGATGACTCAGGTAGAAGGCCACAGAAAACAGATGCTCAGGTAATGCCTTTAGCCCACTTTAACACTTTAAAAGTCTACTTAATAAAAGCTTATTCATTTTCTTTTTTGTATTTTTTGCAGTAACCAGACAACCTGGAGGAAAGCCAACCTGGCCAGCAAACTTACAATCGACAACATGGAAAAGCAGGCCCTTCTTAATGGAGCTGATGATTCTGTGAGACAGAGGTGAGCTGAAGATTGTCCTAATATTTAAAGACCACTAAATCTCAGCTTTGCACTTAAGCAACGTTTGCTTAAATGCAAAGAAAAAAGACTATTGGGGAGCGTGCTTTTTCTTTACGTGCCCCATTTTTGTGGCACAATCTCCCTCAAGATATTAGGCAGGCATGCTCGGTGGAGGTTTTTAAAGCTAAGTTGAAGACCCACTTGTTCACCCTATCCTACATGTCTTAATTCTATGCCATTTAGTTTTAAATTTGTTTATTGTTTTTAACTTTTATTATGTTTTTAACTTGTTATTGTATTTTTAACTTGTATTGCTGTGTATCGCTAAAAATATTATTATTATTATTATTATTATTATGTGATGCATTCTGTTTGCATGCATTCTTTTTAAATCAGGAAGATGACCAAAGAGGGTCTGGCCCAGACCACCAGCGACATCACCGAAAATCTTATGAGCATCAGCCGAATGATGGCCCAGCAAGTTCAGCAGAGCGAGGAGACCATAACGTCACTAGGTTGGTGAATGAACAGTATCCTGTTGTTTTGATATACTTGTTTAATTTTAATTGGCATTAAAG
>NW_024582380.1:3272731-3284171 GCF_018398535.1 Haplochromis burtoni
GCTATGCACTTACCAAAATATCTAAATTGCACTACAATATTACAGACATATATATTTGGGATCAAAACAAGGCCTGTACATGTTTTTGCATCACCAGTGGAAACCAAGCCATTTACCACGATCCAGTTTCCCACAATTACTGTTAATAACGTTCCAGCTTTATATGTAAATGCTATTTGTGGGAATGCACTGTGCAACTTACATTACTGTACTCCGTAATGATGAATTAATGTTGTTTATGTGAAAAGAATATTTAAGTACT
Source organism: Haplochromis burtoni (assembly GCF_018398535.1). NCBI lineage: Eukaryota > Metazoa > Chordata > Actinopteri > Cichliformes > Cichlidae > Haplochromis > Haplochromis burtoni. The sequence continues at coordinate 3,272,994 of NW_024582380.1, forward strand.
TTTTAACTTTATTATGATTCAGGCTCAATTGCACTCACTCCTCACTGTGTTTTCCTACTTGAACAGCACTCGTAGGGTGTATATACACTTCTAACTGTCCCTATGTTTATTCACTTGGCATGCAAATCAAAGTAAAAAAAAAAAACCTTTATTAAGTGTAAGACTGGATGCAGTCTGCTCCGTCTCTGCCGGTGTGGCTCTGCAGCAGAGCAGAAAAGCTCCGAAAAGCACCAGCAGTGTTCACACTGGCAGAGATAGGACAGCATGCAGCCCTGCCTTTCTTCAGATAAGACCCGGAAAAGCAGATTATTCCAACCTGTTTCCCTCTCCCTTTCCAGCGTGAGTGGAGGGTGAGGGATATTTTTAGGTTTGTGTGGCGCTGTTATCTGACGTTCCCTTTTCAACACTACAGAGGAGAGGGTGGCCAGAGAAGCCACATGACCTTGCCACCCTTTGGGCAATTGCCTGGCATTGCTGTTTCATTTTTATTATTTGTAAATGTCATCGCTAATTATTAATAAACACAGTGGCTCCCGTCTTCTTTAGTGTGTCTCAAATGTGCATTTGTCACTGTATTGTTTACAGTAAGATAGCAGACAATAGAGTATGTGTGAAGAGACCTGAGAGATGCCTAAGCATCTCTTACTTGTGTAAAGTGGCGGCAGTTGGACAGAGCCAATTTCCAGCCTGTTCGTATAGCCGCACACTTAGACAAAGCCTTTGGCTCTCTGTCAAGCAAATTGGGCCATTCTTGCATTTAGCACCAAGATACTGACAATTGAGTGTTTGGGTTTGTATCTGGATAAGTGGGCAGAGGTCTCTGAAGTGTACACGACACCACACTGATGGTGTAAACACGGGGATCGGGTGGCTAATGGGAGACCTCGGCAACTTCACATTCATTTAGTAAATTTGACTGTATAGAGCTTTGGTATTGTTAGTATTTAATACATCATTTTGATACTGGGTGTATGTTCAGTTGGAGAGTAACAGCTGTGTTACAATAAAAAGCGAAAGGTTATGTTACAGTAATTTTCAGTAATCCAGTGTACTGTCCATAAAAAGTTACATATATTTGATCTGGTCACACCTTGTATTTGCCACCATGTTTCCAAGTTCAGGGAATAAGACTATTGACTTTCAGGAACAAAGAGAAGATGAAGAAATAATTCATATAAAATTTATCTACATAAAAAACTGATCATTCGTTTCAGGTTTTCCGTATTGGAACCCAGTTTGAAACATTTTAAAAGGTCAAGGTCACGGCTAGTCAAAGCAACCTTATAAACATGTGTAAAAAGTAGATGCAGCTGACAGTAGGTTGTAAAAAAAGTGTAAATATTTAACAACCTTTTACCTTGTTGAAGCCTACTGAATGAAGCTTTCTAATAGGTACTTGAGCAGTTTAACCAGAAACAAACCATGGGGTGGTTTGATAGATGTCAGATTTTTTATTTTATTTTTATGCATGTTTACCAGTATATAACCCACAGGTGTGCATTATATGTGCTGTTAAAATTATCGTTTTTTTATTGGATGATTTAGTTGAATTCTTGTGGGGGGTTTGTGATGTACAGTTAGATAACAGAGCCAAAACAGACACGATGAGGACGTGGTTGTATGCTAAAAATTTTAATGATAATAATAATGGTAGTAACAATAATAATATAGAATATATATACAATTATATCATATAATTAAGTTGTAAGTTGTTTTGTTTTCCACCGAAAATACTTTTCGTAAAAAGAAATATGTAATAACCACCTTAAGGAAGGTATGGAAAAATAGAAAGTGAAATCTGGCAATTTTTAAAATTAAAAAATGGCATTTATTATTTTGTTTTTCGCTCAAATTAAATGTGCGCTAAAAATAACTTAAAATGTAACACGTTTAGAGAAAAACTGGTGCTGAATTCAAACGGAAACTACGAGAAATAATTCATCAAATATAAGTAAATTACACAAACTCCTCAATGTTTTAATTCGTCGGTATACACGCATGCAGTCATAAAATACTATTAAGGTAAATTAACATCTTTTTTTCTTCTTCTTCTCTTGTTTACCACGTCCTAATGCCGTGTAAGGAAGACACCCCGTTACTGGAGGAGTATGTGTTCTGGACGTTGCTGAAATCCCCTACTCCAAAGTTCATGTAATTGCCGTTGCTGGAGGTACCTTGCATAGTCTGCATTGCGGCTGCGGGGTAATTGCATGCATAGTTCGTGTTGCAGCTGGAGCCGGTGTAGTTGCTGAAGGCTGTGTAGTTGTTATAACTAAAATGGTTAATGTGACCCATACTGTAGGAAGGATTGTAGCTGGTCGCGTCACTCGCGAGACAGGGCTTCCCATCCCTCACCAGCACCGGCACCGACACCCTCCTGGGCGGCGGCAGGGACACCATCTCCAGGCTCTGGTCCTGCTTCTGCCGCTTGCACTTGTACCTCCTGTTCTGGAACCAGATCTTCACCTGCGTCGGGGTGAGTTTGAGAACACCGGCGAGGTGATCTCTCTCCGGGGCCGAAAGGTACCGCTGCTGTTTGAAGCGGCGCTCCAGCTCGTACACCTGTGCCTGGGAGAAGAGGACCCGGGGTTTCCTGCGCCTCCGAGGCTTGGGCCGGTCCTGATCATCGGCCTTTATGTCCTCCACAGACTCTGACGGAACACTGAATTCGCCTGATTAAGACAAACACAGACAGAAAAAGCACAGAGAAATAACTGAATTAGATTAGAATTCTTCACGATTTTAGAATTTATATTCATATTTTTTATTTTGCGCTGTTATAACGATCATAATAATTGGCACAGGTTCGGGCAGATTGCCCGGCCACCCGTGCGACCAATCATTCCTAATATGATTTACGCACAACGCTATGATTTGTCATTTCATACCAAAGACGTCAATGATAGTTTGGATTTTATTACATTTTTCAAATTAATTTTCAAATCAGTATTAAAGTTCACCAACTTTCATTTATGTTTAAATTTCAAAGGTTTCATTTTAGGGCCTTTGTCCAGCAGCCCCCGTTTTTCTTGTATACTTTCTTGTGGTACTTATTGCTTTAGTGCAGATAACATTCAGAGAATCTGCCATTATTCAAATCAAGCACATGTGTATCCAGGCCTAGGTTTAATGGGCCTCCCAACTAAAGACAATTCTTTCTTTAGCTCACCTTTTCTTCTTTTCCCCTCAAACGCATCAGATTTTCCACCCTTATCTATTTCCATCTCCATGAGGGATTTGCCATAAAAGGTGGAAGCAAAGTTAAGTGCATTGCCTCTGCCGGCTCTGGAGTCGTGTGTGTCCTCTACAAGAAGCGAGGCGGCGGTGGACGAGATGTCCCGGAGAGGCTCCTGCTTCATTCGGCCCAGCATACAAGAGGAGGAGGAGGATGTCGCCACGGTGCAGCAGTCCATGCGAGAACAATCGTCCAAAGAAGACGCCAGAACGTCATGAGTCTGCTCCAAGTTTAATATATCCTTAACAGAGAAGGGAGTGGACGTGCTAGGGCTGGGAAACATTGTCAAAAACCAGAAAAAGAAAAATAATCTGTTAATCTGTCACATGGAGGCCAAAAAGAAGTCACCAAAAAAAAAAAAAAACCCCAAACAAAAAAACCCACCTTTCCTTCTTGGATTTACGTATAAGTTTGGTATACCGGACTGTTCTTGAGTGAAGTGTGCATTTTGAATGTCAACTCTGACTCCAAACTTTTTTCTTGGCCCCTCTCTCTCCCTCCTTTCAGTGACGCAGAGAATGAGGGAGGGACGGGGGATCCAGTGGGACCTTGAGCTCTGGTACTCCCATTTACTGACGTAAAGTGATGTTTGGTAGGTTGCATGTTAGGCCTGATGTTGGTCATAGGTCTATTTCTTAATTTGCAGCAAAGTAGCCTGCTTAACCAGCCTTTATACTCTGCCCAGAGCAAATAGGATTGCTGTAAATATTCCACTAAATCAGTACATCCTTTCATCCTGTTGGAGAAACACATCTTATTGTGCTTTGATTGAGGATGTCACTGGTTTATAAAGCTTCTAAATGAAGTATCCATCTCGCCGGATAGTGTTTAGCACTGCTGTAGTCCATTACGCACAATACAAGCTCCGGATGTTTATACAGGTCTTCAAGTACCAAATAAATAATTTATCTGACATACACATCAAAAACTTGCATTAGCGACCACTGACTTGCATTGTTTAACTTTCTGGTTGGAATCAAAATCCATTAATGCGCCTAGATGGTCGTCTGCGCGTGTGTGCTTGGGGTGTCGGCCCGTGGCTCTTCTGAGGGGAAACGGAGCAGACAAGCGTCAAGAAGGAGGGAAGCAGACAACAGGTTGGGTCCCTGAACAAGGAACCTGAAACCAGGAGTGACACACTCTGCTGTCTGCCTCTAAGAGATTTTTGGAGACGCTGTCTGTCTTATCGGGACGTGATAACAGATGACAACAAGCTCCCACCCAAGCTGCAGGCCGGGTTATCCTAAAAAAAGTGTCATGTGTGACACTTTTGTCTTATGGCAGTCAGAAAGTCCCAATTCGTTCAGCCGGGTTTACATTTTCTGTGCATCTTCTCTGTCCTGTTAAATACAGGCGCACTGAGATATCAATTAAGCATACAATCATTTAGTTCTTAATTTAACAATGATAATTTGGGCAATATGACTTCAGCTGTCAGCAGTGAAATAGAGACAGCTGTGCGTAATGACGCGTAACCTACATGGGTTCCCCCTCGCACCATTGGCACTAAACCTCCTATTAATGCCTGTGGAGACGGTCACAGGAGACAGACAGTATTATCGTTTGTTTTATCTTAAGCGTTTAGCGCAGCCACGGGGTAAATGGGTCCCCCCGTCTCCGATCCAGCGATTGTGTTTATAGTTTTAAAGACTATTTGTGCGCCTCGCGAGCTGATGAATGGCCATAAAATCTTTCTCGGGCCCAGCGAGAGTCAACACTGGCCCGGCTCTTGTCGTAATAATTGGTTAAATAAAGTAAACGCGCTTCGGGGAGGCTCAGAACGTGATGGAAACGTTTTCGACATGATTAATTTAGGCTGCCCATGCGCAGTCAGAATGAACGTTTCCATATTTTTTATAGCATTAATTGCAAAAAGAGATTTAAAGAAAGGAGCCATATTATGAACATGCATGCAGAATTAAGTGAAACTCCCAGTCCTACTGGATACTAACTTATTCTGTCAACTGTAAATTGGACATGACAGGTCTGGCATGTGTTTCATATCCCTAATGCTTCGTCCTGCAGAAGCCCCGCGGTCCCCTTTGACCTGTCTTTCTGCAGCACATCTCCAGCTCAGATAAAGCTTCAGATAAGGTTGCTTAAAAACTTCCGCTGCAGGAACGTGTGGGTATTTTGAGGGTTGTGTGTTAGAGGGAGGCTCACTGCGTGTGTGTATGAGAGAGAAAGAGAAAGAAAGATAGCAGGATTTTGTGGGGTCTTAGACCGTTGGCTGGTGCTCTCTGGCCTCGAGGCTTTTGGATAATTTAAATCCTCTAACTGGCTGATTATTTGCGTTTTGCTATATAATAGTTAACAATTAGCTTACACTTTCCCCGTTAACTTTATTGTTTCAAATGTCAGAATATTGCAGTGGTGGACAGAGTAGACCGATACAATTAAAAATTGTCCTTCAGCTGACCTTAGCTGTGCGTGCATGTATATAAAGTCAGGTTTATTTTGCGAACGCTGAATGTACTAATGTAAATAACTTTACCAGTCAGTGATGAAAACAAAGGACATTTCTAGGAATTCTTCAAATAAAATAAAATTCAACATTTTATTGAAATTCGTGAGTCCAAATACTTTTATCCATTAATGTTGGGAAGAACAAAGAAATAGTATAATCTACATTATATACATGATATATTACACCAGCTATATTATATTCTATAATTTGTCTGTTATTCCAGTGGTTAAGTAAAAAATAAAAAAAGGAACCAAAACAAAAAACCCACAGAAACTACTGTTAATACATGTAAATATGCAGGTAAGCATGCACATAAACAATTATGGCATATATACACTAAAACACAAATATGTGGTCAGTTCTGAATAGTGCTTATTGAAAGACTTATTTAAAAAATAGAAAGCAAATATATACGAAAACTGTATTACTGTGCAAAGGTTTATGTCAGAGTCTGATCAGTCACACAAAGTCTGTTGGAAGACAGCAGCCCCAAACAAACAGGAGAACAATGCCTGCGGGAGATTTGGTCCGCTCCCTGCAGAGGCAAGATCTCAATATCATAGTCAGTCTGGGATTATGTGAAGAGACTGAAAACAATGAGAAATTGTGGCAAAGCTTTCCAAACTGCTTGGGATAACCTGCTTACCGAAAACCTTTGAAGACACTCTTTAGGAGAAATGAGTCCTTCTTTTTTCTTCAAGGGAAAGGTTTGTGACACTGCATCAGTTTAATTTTTTTAATCCATGTTATGTAGTTTATTATTAAGCTTTATGTGATTATATGATGTTTATTAATAAATACAAAATGTTAATGTTATTATTTTTAAATGCATCCTAATTATACATGTAGAGTATGAAACATTTACATAGCAACACACCCAAGTTTACACACTAGATACACATAAATGCAAATCTTTGTGAGGGACTGAAATCAAATCAAACTTTTGTCTTACTTGCTAGAAATAAAGGCAGAGAAAAGTGAATTAGTGTGGTGACTTTAACATGAAGGCTCTACCAAAGTATACTGGCAGTCAGAACAGCAACACACCCGAGTTCATACAGAGGTAAGGAATGGATGATGCCGAACTCTGTAACAGCTCTAAACTTCTTTGAAAGTTGCCATTTAATTAGGGGATATCTGATGTAAATTTAAATGTGAAACAATAATTTACATGAAGGAAAAAAAGAAAAAGAAGCACTGCTTGAGAATTATTTATTTAATTACAAAAAAAGCTCCTTCAGAAAATTTGGAATGTAAATTTGTCATAGTCTGTTGCTATATTTTCCAATCATTAACATTTTCATTACAGTTACATTTTCCTACTGTTACAGAAATGAAAACAATGAGTGACTTGTCCCATAGGAACAAGACATATACTGTGATACACTAAGTCAAAATCAAACTAATCCAACCAACCATCTAAGCATACAACAACATGTTATACTGCTCCAAAGGAGAATATTTTCAGCAAAAATCCATCAATTTCACATGAACAGCAGTTAGTTCAAATTTGTGAACCATTAAAAAAACGTTTAACTGAATATCTTCAAAGTCCCAAGACTCAGAGAGAGTAGTAGTTAAATTGAAATTCTGTATCCTGTATCCTAGTTCAGCATAACTGTAGTGTAATCTTTTTATGCAGAGACCACAGGCTGCTCCACCCTGAACTTATATGTCACGTTTTAAGGTAATTCATTGTAACTTACAACTGGATTTCAAATTGCAGTTTTTTCCAAAACATTTAAACACATCTCCAGAAACTGTGGCTCAGTTTTTCAATACTCCAAACACAGACTGAAAAGACTTAAAGAGTTTGTCAAAAATCCACACACCTCTTAACAAATGAAACACAGCACTCAACGGTGTGCTCTCTCTTCTCGAAACGAATTTCTTGCATCAAAACAACAGCCTATGCACAGCAATTATATGTCTGTCTTATAGAGTATCATAATAAACACTGACGTGATCATTTGATCTATGTTTTAGCTTCATGTGGCTATGCTACATATTTACATCCATACACAATTGAATGGTTCTTCCAATTGAGATGAACGGATGCAACATGAGTGAAACTAATTGGTAATCAAGGTGTTGTATGCCTGTGTCTCTAGGTGAACAAAGTGTACTAAATGATGCAGTTTGTGTTTGGAGATTTGCAAAACCTCCACAATTTTATTTGAGTGAGACCAGTGGAATTGTGCTTAGGGTTAAAGTGTTGTTAAATGAGTTTCCATTTTCAGAACTGTGTGCACAGTTTTTTCTGTGTTTAAAATATGTATCTCCTTAAAATTCAAATTACAGATGAGCCCTAAAGTATTTTCTTCTCCCGGTCTTAATATAACACATCACAGTTCTTGTGTGGCCCAGAAGACCTACAGTGTCAGATGCAGCTGAAATTCATATCACCACCTGTTTTTCCATCCTTGTTTTCAAGACTTCATTACATATTATGTTTCCTTGTGTACTTTCTTCTTCCCCCCATGTATAACCCATAATGGGTTATACAGTCCAATTTGCTTCCAGTTCAAGGTCAGGTCTTGGCAACTGCACTCTCATGCTGTGTCTCCATCCACGCTGCACCCTGGATGTTTCTCACAACATAAGTAAGAGAAGGGGACCTGATTATTATGTAGCTAATACTGGTGTGGTTTACTGATCAATAAGTCAAATCTAAACCTATCTCTTAATTTTAAGCTCTAAGACTTCCATGTGGTTCCTACAAGAAACAAAAAAAGTGCTTGCTGTCGTGATGAAGTGGGTTTTTATTAGTGAATTAAAGCAATAGAAGTCATGCTGTTGCAGGGATCATTCAGGGGTCAACACTGTCTCATTCATCAAGCGACACAAGTGTAACCATAAGCATCCGCTGATCCAGATTCAGGTTGTTGTAACTGGAAACTATCTGAATATGGCAGTGATGTTGAGTGCCATCTGTCTGTGGATCATTTATCTTTTTTTGTGATGGAGAGAGCAGCATCCCCTTTATCTACCCTCCATCCTCTCACCCTCCTCCCCCATCCCTCATACACACTCCCCAGGTCATGTTCATAAGCTTGGCAAGGCTTCACACAATCTTTTGCTGGGTTCAAGGTGATGTTCGAGCCCCCAGGGGACATAAGAGGATGGATCTAACTCTGCGCCTAATTTAGTTTTGTCTACGGCCCTTCACAGCTGATGTTTGAGGTCAGTAGTGGGATACTGTGTTGTAGCTTATGAGCTGATGAATGGATTTTAAATGGGCAGATTGTGCTTTGCTGACATATACAGATTGTACATGCTACAGTGATTTTAATGGGGGTAATCCAGCAGTTTAGTACTGCACTTCCATAAATTTAGGAGACTTATGAGCAGTAGAACAGTTTAGGAGCCACTCCTAAACTTATGCACTTATCTCTGCAACCAAGTCCTTTTTAACATCCCTCATATTTTTTTTTTTACATTTTATTACACATCTGTTACACAAGTTCCCTCCAGAGTCATAAAAAGCCTTATCTTGTCACACTTGTTTGGTTGTTGGGTTTTTTTTGCTTGTTTATTTGTTTCTCTTTTTCACTTGTCTTATTTCATGTCCATTCTGATCAAGGGTGATTTCCTGCACTGTGTTTACCTGTCATCACAGTTTTTTTTCTTTCTTTCTTGCTAGTGTATTTTGCTTGCACCCACCCACCAGGTTTGCAGTCCTTTCCTGGTGTTCATGTGATTGCTTTGTCTTCTGGATTCTCCCTTACCCTTCCTCCCGTCCTGCTGCCTGACAGCCTATGTTGCCTTCACCAACTGTTGAGACTGTTCAGCGACCCAGTGACACAGGTGGTTGGAGGCTATAAAAACTGCCTGTTATAATTAGTCTAAATAAATCTGTTTTCTTTTTTGTAACCAAAAAGAGATTTCTTAGTAACACAAGATTTTACATTTCATAGTAAAGCACTTCTTGTGTAAAAATGTCTTAAATAAAATAAAATAAAATAAAATAAAATAAAATAAAATAAAATAAAATAAAATAAACACTATTCCCTGACCTCATCAGTTTGAATTACTTATTTATTGTTATCATGAAAACTGGCCACAGGGGGGCAGCATCACATAGTACTTACTAACTGTCACACATCAACATCATAGTGTTTATCTAAATAAACACCATGACATATTTTATCTTATACTCCAGTCAAATTTAAATGACAGATTTTTTTTTTAAACCCAAATTGTTGGAAATTTCTGAATGCAGGGTAGATAAACATCTACAGCCCTGTTCCTTAAAATCTCCCTCTGTGCTGTGTAAAATATGGAGTTCTGTATAAAAGTGTATTTGTCTTATCTGAATTCTGCGTAAATTATGTATTAGGAGCTGTATTACTCCCCTAATGTTTACCTATTTATAAATATATATGAATTCTGTGTTCTCCCTTCTTTAAATATTAGTTTTCTTGATCCTCAGCTCATGGGTCCTCAAGTGAACTGGGACCGACTACGTGCCCCGAGGTTTGTAGGGTCTCACTGCCAGCCCGTTTGTGCTGCATCAGCTGCCATTGCTTTATGGTCCTTAAATTACCCAGAGTTTACCAGCCAAGTTCACATGTTGAGTAGTCTGTTTTTCACGCCACTGGAGTTCACCAAGAAATGAGGTAAGAGCATTGCTAATAGGCTAAATGACCAACATTAGAATAAGTCTTGTTGGTATAGCTTGAGTTACACACATGGCTAAATGCATGAAAATTCATGTGGCGACAAAGAGCGCCGATCTCTCTTCACGGATGAGTGATCTGCCACCCATCAGATCCTGATATGCACATAAACACACACACACGATACTGTCAGCTGTAACTTATTCCTCCAGAAGCTATCATGTCATTGGCATCTTCATGACTGCTTCCTGTGGAAAAACACATAAACACGTCATTCACTTGCTCTGAATCAATTTTCATCACCTCTAATTGTGTGGCAGGTTCTGCAGCGTTGAGGGGTTCGATCATTGTGTTGTTATCTTGGCAAACAGATCCTGCCGGGCAGGTCTGGACACTGATTCATCCAACTCTGGCCTATTATTTTCAGTATTTGACAGTGGACTTCTGGGAAACCCATGTGATAGCTTGACCCAATGAATAGGGTGTCTTTTAAGCAGGCTAAAAAAACCCCACTTTTTTTTCAGTGCTTACTATAACATACTGTACTGTACTGTTGGTGCTTCTGAGACACCATGCTTACTACCTTAGTAAGCATATGTCTGTATAAGGTTACTGTACAGCCACTGTATGTTTATAAGTGGGAGAGAGAGACTGTTATTGTGTATCCTCCTCCTGTCTTCCCTCACTGCCTGTCTCTCCCTCTTTAATGGGGACAGTATGAGAAGAGAGCTTGTGCTCCGTCTGGACCTTTCTAATTGCCCCTGCCACACAGGCCTGATACAGCAAGACCCTGTGTTCCCAGCAGGTCAAGCATGTGTGTGTGTGTGTGTGTGTGTGTGTGTGTGTGTGTGTGTGTG
>NW_024582380.1:3284191-3308951 GCF_018398535.1 Haplochromis burtoni
GTGTGTGTGTGTGTGTGTGTGTGTGTGTGTGTGTGTGTGTGTGTGTGTAAAAGAGAGAGAGAGAGAGAGAGAGTGAGAGAGCGAGAGGTAGCTAGAGAGACTTGGGCAGACAGACTCATCACTCAGGTGGTGATCCCTTGAGTCCACCACACATATTCAGGCCCCACATAGAGAACACCATTCATTATAAATTTCAGAGCAGAGGAGGAGTGGTTAGGAGAGACATGAGAGGGGGAGGAGAAGGCGATGGAAGAGAGTACAGGACAGAAAGATGAGCAGAGGTGAGCATGTAGCACAGGTAAAAGTTATCTGTCACATTATAAGCCCAATGAATTCTACTTAAGCTTTTGAATGCCCTTATTCACCACTCTGGTGAGCAAAACCTTCTTGGGATGCACACACATAGACACAGGGATCCATGCAGCTCTATATTATCTTAACATATAATCTTCTCGCAGCCCTAAGGCTCTCTGCTACTGCCAGGCCAGGTTATGAAATCCACCCAGGGCCAGGTTACAAAAATCCTCTCTGTGGCATCTGCCATGGAAGGCGGCTCTGTGTTGACAGATGGGCACAGCATTCCTGGGCCTGGACCTTGCCAGCACACTGCCAGGAGCTGGACTGAAGGAGCCATGGAGAGGCTGGCTGGCATTTCTTTACACCTATGTGCTTAATTTCTGTGGCAACCTCGAGGCACGTACGACAGGAGTTACATTCCCCGAATGCTGCACGTTCAAACTGACACGTAGAGCCAGTGATGACTGTTACTGGGAAATAAATAGATGGGTTCGAATTCAGGCATGTGTCCATTAAACAGACACTAAATTGATTTGTTCACTCTCTCTTGTCATGTTGTTCTGAATTTGTGTAATAAGGCTTGACTTTCAGCCACAGAAGTGTCTTCATTCTAGTTTTGATTTACACGCAGCACTGAACTTACACTGATTGGCAAGTTTCTTCCCCCCCCCCCTTCCTTTATCAAGAGGTTTACCTCCACAGCTGAAGCCGACTTAGACCCATGCTGGCCCAGTTATGTGATCTATGTCTAGTCAGGGAAGAAAGTTTGACCCCTTCCCCCATGCCTGCCTCGTGCTTCCACAGGGATAGTGTTTTACATGCTCAAGGTGAGTGGAATACCAGCGCAGCTCTGTTAGCCCAGCTTTTTACTCACTCAGGGTACCTAAGTCTTTGCATAACTGGCCACCTGCTTCAGGACAATCCAGGTCACACCGATAAAACCCGCTTAGCAATCGCCCATGCTGCAAATGACTCTGAGTTGCAACTCAGATGTTTATGAAGTCGATATGCAGTTTTTCATTTTAATATTCCAGACATGGGAAAACAATGTACAGTGCCTTGGATTGTAGAGCAGCAGAGCGTTTGGAATGCAAATATAGCTCTTGGCATGGCTGAACTTATTAAGCTGGCATTCTGCAAAACCATGCCACATTCTCTGCAATCACCACTCTTTAACATCTAACACTGCATGAACACAATGTACCAAGACGCAGTGTACAGAAAGTGCCCTGCCAAGTCCTGCAACAGTGAAAGATAACAGTGTTTACTCCTGATTCCTGAACCAGTCCCAGTGTGGACCGATGTATGCATGGGGGTCAGAAAGAGAGACTATTGGGGAGAACGGGAACATTGGCAAGTTCCCTACTGACAGCCCGGAACAAAAAAGGCTAGCAAACGTGAGCGAGTTGCTGACCTCAAAAATCACTGTTAAAACACAGTGTCCCCATTTAGTAATTATCCTCCTCCAGAGATGAGGTCAGGCTGAAAATCAGCTAAAAACAAAGTGGGATGATAATGGCAGCGGTGATGAAGGAAGCGAGCGAATGAAAAGAAGAGGACATACAGGGTGAAATAAGAGAGAGAGAGAGGAGAGAGTGAGGTGGAACTCTCTGCTTGGTGTGAGTGAGCATGGGAAATGCGTGGGACTTATGGTCCATCGTTGGCACCAATGATGGGGATCTGTTTGGTAACTGATGCACATATATGTATGGAAACAAGTCATCAAATGACATTATATTGGCTTACCCTCATCCAGACCTCAGATTTAGTCTTTTTTTTTTATTAGAATTATCCACCTCAAATGGGAATTGCTTTTTGTCCCCGTAAGAGGAATAAGGACCCTGTTGTGGAAATAAGTTTATGTCCCCGCAACATTAGTAATACAAGGACACACAAAGATAAACACAATTGAGTTAACAGCAAGGCAATCACTTTTCATCTAAGCTACTCGCCTGCAATTGTTTTCTTTTGGAGCCTTACATTTCTTTAATCATTTAAACTCATCACTCATACACAGTACACAAATGTCCTTTTCACTCAGGTGGGTGGAAGGCAAAACCAGTGCTGCCTAAATTTTACCACCAGGGGGCAAAATCTGGTCAGAAACCTTAATGTAGTGTCTCTGGAGCTCACGTGCACATGAGCAAACGGCACAGAAACACACATATTCTCAAACATAGGTGCATAGATGGCTTTAAAATGTCAGCAGCCCTTTTACATATACCAATGTTAAAATGTATACAGTCAATCTAGATTTCTAGCAATCTCGCTGAGCAGTGTTATCACATGAAATAGTCCAGCGCTGGCTTAATAAACTGACCCAGCAATTAAATCCACTAACATCTGCACAACTGTCATGTTTGAGCTGCTAGGGCTCCAGTCTATTAGCTCAGCTCATGGCAGATTATGGCCTGTGGTATGCTTACGTTTAGGCCAAATTTTGGCAGGATTCAGCACGATGCAGTCTTTTCTCATGTCTAGGTTATTTTTATGGCCGAGGTGGTGGTGAAACCACTGGGAGGTCTGATTACCCTTCAAAAAAGCCAACACAGTCAAAGCTGTCTGCAGTGGTTGATACAGAGTGCTGCACTGAGAACCCAGTTTTGATGAAGCAAGGCTGCACAGGGCTGCTGTGTGCAATGGCAGTATGTTGTTAAACAGCATTTTACTGTATGCTGCACGTCTGGCCTACGCAGCTTTCCTCATGTTATGTTTCTAGTTTTCCTATATGTCTTTGCAGAGACGTTAGCCATAGGTGGTTTAGGTCAGCTGTTGTCAAACCCATGCTGAGGGCTGAGGGAAACAGAGCCTCTCAGGGCCATGACGTGTGCTGTGTTACTGCATGCGTGTGCACTTTTATACGGCTTTAATTACAGGCTGTGAACACAGACAGACTTGTTTATTCTGCTGCATAGTATACACTGAGGCCTGGTTGGCACCACAAACACACGTGCCACACACACACAGACACACACACTCACACACACTGCTTTGTAGTAGTAAAAAGTATCTATTCTGAACAGGTTGTACCTGCCAGTTGAGTGACTCACTTGTGTTTTATGTCCAATAATTCAGTCATTTGTGGATATCTGAGTGCAGGACACCATCGCAAACAAGCATTAAAGTGTTCCTCTTTTCATCATTGTATGACGAATTGCTCACATCTTTTTCTACTTTTCAGGCTTTAAGCAAATTAAAGTTAGAGTATAATAATTATAGCGAGCGATCGCCACCATGGAGTTGTATTCTAATTCCCTTAGCTTAAACTAACAGGCTATTTAAAGAGCATCAGTCTAACATAGGCTGCTTTATTTTGAGTAGACGGAGAAAGTATAAATAGACTTTGAGTGCAACAAGCGAATGCTTCATATGAAATGGCTGGCGTTACATCATTGCCTGTGAGAGTGAAGTTCTGGAGAGGCACTGGGCTCTTTGGGCCAGCCATTATGGTTTGTACTAATGTTCTGGTTTCACAATCCAAACATTCTAAGAGCTGTTATTTGCTCTCTTTTTCCCTTTTACTCAGTAATTCTACTGCTTTTTTTTCTTCAGCCAAGCAAAGCTGTCAACAGGAGAGTATAGGAGGCTTTAAAGTGGGAGACAGAAAAGCGATGGATGAAGATGAGTAGACAGACAAGATGAAAAAGAAGGAGAAACGAACGGAAAGCGACGCGACGGCCTTGGCTTTCAAGTTTATTAACCTGGATTCAAAGTTATAGCACGTCCGTGTCTTTCCATTTAAGCACGAGGGGTCCATTGCCCACAAATCTTGATAATTAAAGCATAAAACATCAATAGTAAAGTGTATCTCTGTGCAGACAGTATGAGGTCTGAGGAGGCTGCTAGTAAGGCAGCAACTGCCATGTGGTTGTACTGCAGGGGTTGTACTCATCATTACTGTTGGCTTCAGCTGATGCTACTGACATGACTTGTATAAGTGAATCAGTGCCGCTGTGAGACCTTCCAACTGGTAGCTAAATCACAGGACAAACCATATCCCCCATAAAGCATCTCTCCTGCATTTATCCTCTGTCATCTGTAACAGACCCTGCTCTTTTTCAAACACAGCATAGCGAAGTATGGCCGAGTCAGCATTTTCAGACACCAGACTTGTGTCTCTGCGTTGGCTCATAGCTATGTTATTCCCTACAATGTCTGGTATTTGAAAGAAGTTTAATTTTGAAGTGCATGGATAATGAGATGAAAATATAATTTGTGGCGGGGACAATTATGATGGGTGCCTGTGTGTGCTATATATATGAAGTAGGACTGCGTCATACCCAGCTGCGTTTATACACTTTTTGTTTTTTCCTGTATTCTTAGAGAAAAGAAAAGTTCATTTGTCTCGGTTCTGGGTCAGTTTGACCCAGTATTTTGAGTTATGTTTTGGTTTATTTTTGAATGATGGATTGTTCTTTATGTTTCTCTGGTGCTTTGTTGGGTTTTATGATGAATCTGCGTTTCAAGTTACTTTGGTGTGTTTGATTGTTTCCTTATTCTCTTAGTGCTTGTGATGATGATGATGATTATGATGATGTTCTATGTTCCAGCTTATTCTGGTTTATTTTTAGTTCTGCCCGTGTTAAGTCTGTGTTTCTTAGTCTGCGCCCTTGTGTCTTATTTCCTGTTTTATTGTGAAAGTCTATGTCTATGTTAGTCCAATTTCTCCCAGCTGTGTCTGCCCATTCCCTGATTACCACCCTGTGTATATTAGCCCTGTGTTTTCCTGTGCTCAGTGTCGCGTCGTACCCTCAGAATTATGCCTGTGTGTTCAGTTCTCAGTGTCATTGTTCAGTTCTCAGTGTCATTGTTCAGTTCATGTTTTCGTTTATCACCAGCAATAAAGCTAAGGTTCTCAGTTTCAATTCAGTCTCAGAGTCTCGCATTTGGATCCACCTCTCCATCCGCCTGCACACAGAGCCCTGACATCATTAGATAATTTCAAATCGTCATTTAGGCTATTATTACACAATCCAATACACCAATTGAAATACGGACGTTCTTATAAAAGGCCAAAAAGTAACATGTCAGCCATGTGTGAGACAGTCATGAACACACATCATTTTTGTGCCTAAATACATGAAAAAAATACCTTTTTTAATGATTATCCTAAATGCTAACAATGCAGCAAGATAAAACTTGGAGCATAGCAAATGCAAACAGAATCACGCTAACCTTAAATTTACTTTGGTTAAATAAAGCTCACGATCCTTATTTCTAGATCATTTTCAAAAATAAATCTATATATTAAACAAGGAAAAAATCAGAAGATTCAGATTTTATTACATCATTATGGTCATAGTTCAGCTGTGGATTTAACACAGCCTGTTAATGGCTCAAAACAAATGGATAACACACAGTTAGTTAAAATTTAAACAATTATACAGTATTAATTGTCAGTTATCTATCCATCGATCTTCTTCTGCCCATTCAATTCATAATCATAGAGCCTATCTCAGCACTCATATGGCAAAAGGCAGGGTGCACCCTGCAGAGGTTGCCAATCTATCATAAGGCTAACATTCACACCTCCAGCCAATTTAGAATCACCAATTAGCCTTACATGCATGTCTGTGGGAAGAAACTGGAGTACCTGGAAAGAACGCTAAACATGGGTACACATCCACACAGAAAGGCCTCAGGTGGCCAAAGATTTGAACTCAGGACATTACCTGTCAGGTTATTCTAACTACCACTCCAAGATGCCCTCCCTGTGTTATAGTACTGTGCAAGTCTGTGCAAAAGTAGTGTGTCACCCATATTTCTTGATATTTTGCTAGAAAAGATGGGAAATAGATGGAGTGATATGTATTCTTAGACAGGCTTTCTTGTAATTTCTATAAGAAAATTTCAGGAATAGTTCTCCAGAGATATTCCAAAGCTCTGGATGCTGGATGAACACAGTGTTCCGCTATACATGTATAATTTTTGCTGAAATGGGAATGTGCTTGAGATCATTGTAATGCTGAAAAATAAATGAAAATATTGCTAATCCGATTCTTTCCAGATGGTATTGCACAGTGGATCAAAATCGGACTTTTCTGCATACATAATTCCATCAATTCTGACAAGATCACCACATGATGAAATGCAGCACCAAACCAGGAAAGAGTCTCCATCATGTTTACAGATGGTTTTAGATACTTCTTGTTGTACCTCTCTCCTGACCTCCTCAGAACGTGACGATTATGATGATGATGAGTTGGGCTAAAAGTTTCATATTTGGATTCATCACTCCATCAGATCTGTTGCCGGTGATTTTCAGTCCAGCTCTTGTGTAATTTGGCATACATCAGCATTTTCTTACTGTTTCCCTTTCTTAAGAATAACTTCTTGAAAGCCACTCTTCTACTGAGACCATTTCTGACGAGGCTTCAGTGAACAGTAGATGGATCAGCTGAATGGCCAGATGCATCTCTCAGGTCATGTGTCAGGTCTTTGCTGGAATTTTTTCCTATTTCTTAAGGAAATGACATGATACTGTGCATGTGCTGTAGATAGTTTTTAAGCCTGCCAATTCTTTTTTTGTCCTTCAGTTGTCCAGTTTCTTCAAATTTTCAAGGACAGACTGCATACCATTCTCAGCCATGTTTCCAAATAGCTCACTGGAATCAACTTATTGGTGCAAAAATACTCAGTCAAACTGTGTCATCTTTTCATAATCTGGTAAAGAAATGGGAACAAAATTGTGTGTTTTGGAGACAGTACTCAAAGTACTTAAAGACACAATTAGATCTTTGCTAAGTTGTCTGCAATGTGTAAAGACAACACCAGTTGAGTGGCACATGAACAGTATCATGTCATTTCCTTAAGAAATAGGAAAAAATTCAAGCAAAGACCTGACACATGACCTTGAGTTGAGTGGATTTTTTTTTTGTACATGAGTGATTTATTCGTCAGTGATAAGTGGTTTAACAGATGCACAGAAACCAAAAAAACATTTGTCTGAAAATAGTCAGGTACAAGGAGTGGACTGAAAATGACTGAAAAAGCAGCAGGTGTGCAAAGAAAAACTTCGAAAGAGCTTCAGAAAGCCTGGAGAACTACTGCTCAGATCACCAATAACTACAAGAGAGTAAAACTCCTTGGAAGCATAATATAAAGAGATGAGGGGTGGCTCAAGGCTTTTGCACAGTTCTGCCCTTTATCATTTTATTGTGGTGCAGGGATGCGACAAAAGGACTGGACAGGCAAACATTTGAGACAGTGGGGGCCTTTAGATAACCGATTCAGAAAGGGATAAACTATGATTGAGAAGTTGTTACATACAGTATGTGCACAACTGTGTTTGTATTTGAACACACAAATCAGAGGATGCACAGTATGAAAAGTGTAAGATTTCATTTTAAAACGAATTCTGCAATTAATAAAGTAATGCACTGGTGCACCTTTATAGACAACATAACAAATTCAAGAATATTAAGAACAAATATCAGGAAAATGTCAGTGTAGCCACATTTTCAAAAGTCTTGGGGAGCACAGTGTACAAAGCAGGAGAGACACTATCTCAAGGTGCACAAGTGGATTAGTGAACTCACCACACACTGGGACAGCTGGAGTTGCCAAATTTGAGGGCAGGATCTCCTCAGCAGATTTCCATTTGTTTTGCCATTTTCAGTGAGCTCATACTTTAAAGCTAGCTGCACAAACTGATGAATGACTTCTTCGTAGTTCCAAATAGACATAAGGGACATGAGCAAACCTGACTTGCTTTCAATTCAATTCAATTCAATTTTATTTATATAGCGCCAAATCACAACATAAGTCGCCTCAAGGCGCTTCATAGATACAGAGAAAAACCCAACAATCATATGACCCCCTATGAGCAAGCACTTTGGCGACAGTGGGAAGGAAAAACTCCCTTTTAACAGGAAGAAACCTCCGGCAGAACCAGGCTCAGGGAGGGGCGGGGCCATCTGCTGCGACCGGTTGGGGTGAGAGAAGGAAGACAGGATAAAGACATGCTGTGGAAGAGAGACAGAGGTTAATAACAGATATGATTCAATGCAGAGAGGTCTATTAACACATAGTGAGTGAGAAAGGTGACTGGAAAGGAAAAACTCAATGCATCATGGGAATCCCCCGGCAGCCTACATCTATTGCAGCATAACTAAGGGAGGATTCAGGGTCACCTGGTCCAGCCCTAACTATATGCTTTAGCAAAAAGGAAAGTTTTAAGCCTAATCTTAAAAGTAGAGATAGTGTCTGTCTCCCGAATCCAAACTGGAAGCTGGTTCCACAGAAGAGGGGCCTGAAAACTGAAGGCTCTCCCTCCCATTCTACTTTTAAATACTCTAGGAACAACAAGTAGGCCTGCAGAGCGAGAGCGAAGTGCTCTAATAGGGTGATATGGTACTACAAGGTCATTAAGATAAGATGGGGCCTGATTATTTAAGACCTTGTATGTGAGGAGCAGGATTTTGAATTCAATTCTGGATTTAACAGGAAGCCAATGAAGGGAAGCCAAAACAGGAGAAATATGCTCTCTCTTTCTAGTCCCTGTCAGGACTCTTGCTGCAGCATTTTGGATTAGCTGAAGGCTTTTCAGCGAGTTTTTTGGACATCCTGATAATAATGAATTACAGTAGTCCAGCCTGGAAGTAATAAATGCATGAACTAGTTTTTCAGCGTCACTCTGAGACAGGATATTTCTAATTTTAGAGATGTTGCGCAAATGGAAGAAAGCAGTCTTACATATTTGTTTAATATGTGCGTTGAAGGACATGTCCTGGTCAAAAATGACTCCAAGGTTCCTCACAGCGTTACTGGAGGCCAAGGTAATGCCATCCAGAGTAAGAATCTGGTTAGATACCATATTTCTAAGATTTTCAGGGCCGAGTACAATAACCTCAGTTTGATCTGAATTAAGAAGCAGAAAGTTAGCGGCCATCCAGGTCTTTATGTCTTTAAGACATTCCTGCAGTTTAACTAATTGGTGTGTGTTATCTGGCTTCATGGACAGATAGAGCTGGGTGTCATCGCATAGCAGTGAAAATGTATGCTATGTCTTCTAATGATACTGCCTAAGGGAAGCATGTATAATGTAAACAGAATTGGTCCTAGCACTGAACCCTGTGGAACTCCATAATTAACCTCAGTGTGTGAAGAGGACTCTCCATTTACATGCACAAATGGAGTCTATTAGATAGATATGATACAAACCACTGCAGCGCAGTACCTGTAATACCTACAGCATGTTCTAATCGCTCTAATAGGATATTATGGTCGACAGTATCGAATGCTGCACTGAGGTCTAGCAGGACAAGCACAGAGATGAGTCCACTGTCAGAGGCCATAAGAAGATCATTTGTAACCTTCACTAAAGCTGTTTCTGTGCTGTGCTGAGCTCTGAAACCTGACTGAAACTCTTCAAATAAACCATTCCTCTGCTTTGGCTCAAACGCTACAAAATCATCAGTCTAGATGTGATTTCAATCAGTCACCTATCCCCAGTGGGATCAGTTTCCTCAGTAATGCTAGTTTTGTCAGAGGCATTATGCTACAGTTAGCTAAATTAACACGAGCTAGGCTGTTACTGTAATGACTTTTTGCCAGTGTAGATGTCTATATTACTAATTTGTACTTATGGTTGTTAGAATATGTCAGTAGAATTCACAAACTGGACAAGCCTAGTCCCTGCGTGGACCATACAAGTCCATATAAGAATAGATAAAATTTTTAACATGTGGTTATTTGCTTTCTGTCTGACTTTTATTTTGATAATGTGCTTTTTGGTAAACTTTCGCTGGCAGATGCAGTTATCTCTGAAAAGAGCCTGGACATTAATTTCCCTATATTTTAAATTAAGTTAGCTTGTTCCAACTTATTTCTACATGCTATATGAACAAGAATGAGGGCTAGTCAGTATAACAATTTGTTAAATAATGAAAATGACTTAATGATTTATGATTTATTCAACTACTTTTTAACTAAA
Organism: Haplochromis burtoni; assembly: GCF_018398535.1. Taxonomy (NCBI): domain Eukaryota; kingdom Metazoa; phylum Chordata; class Actinopteri; order Cichliformes; family Cichlidae; genus Haplochromis; species Haplochromis burtoni. Next base: position 3,294,423 of record NW_024582380.1, read on the forward strand.
TAACGCCTGATAATTCATACTTACTGGGATATGGCAATACGTTTGCTGTTAAACGACACATCAGAAGAAGTATGTGTTACTACAGGGAAGTTACAACCACTGTCACACTGTGATATTACATGTTGCTATACAAAAAGGGGATAAATGCAATGTCAAAGACTACAACATCAGTCAAAGAATGGTGGAAGTTCTTAAAAGCCCTTAAAAAAATAAACGAAAGCATGCTCTGCCAGGTAAAAAAAAATATCACTGGTCATTTGAAAGCACTACTGCTTGAAGACCTTTCTGTTTGACATTCCCCACTTTCATAGCCACACAGATTAACTAGTCCTGTGTTTAGAATGTAATAGGGCCAAAAAAAAGCAAAAACTCTGGACTGTTAAGTCAAGGCCGCCATCAATCAAGTCACCAACTCAACTGGACACTGTGATTGTACATGCAGTCCTCGCAGATGGAAATGTAATATTTTGACTAATAATGTGTGAGTTGAAGGAAAATCAAATCACCTCTGGGTGATTGAAAAAGTTATTGGAACATAATTTGTTTAAGCATGATACAAATGGCAGGTCCAAAAGAAAAAATGTTGGTTCATTACAAGAACTAATGTTGGAAAAATGAACCCGCTGTGTTTTTTTTCAAGCTGGCATGCAGTTAGGGCTAACAATTGGTCTTTCACCAGTTGTTGGGCTGCTAAAGGCACTTTTGTCAATGGCTTGCCATTATTTCATTGACATAAGTCATGTTTTCTTAATCTCTAATTACTCTGCAATTGCAAACCAGCTGTAAAATCACAAGTGTGGCCTTTTTCTAAATGCTGTTGGCATGAGCTGCCAAAAATGTCCCAGCACTTTCTTTCTTTATTCTTTATATAATTAAAGTGAAACTGCTGGAGGTCATTGAGAGCATTCTCACTGCATATCCACTGTAAATACAGATCCATGCATCAACCTCATATAAGGCCACTGATGGAATCTACACTAATCAAATAAACAGCTTTATAATAATGAATCTATAAACGGCTTCAATAGGAAATAGTAAAGCTTTGGCTAAGCGCTTGATTGTAGATGGCTAGGTTTTCCAGGTGCTTGATTGCAGTTCCAGTGAAAACAACTTTTTTGGATAATTGTCCTGCCATCTCTCTACCTCCCAAGTGATCCATTTTGTGAGAGACAGAGAGGATAGAGAAGACAGAATCCTGGAAAAAAAAATTAGGCATCGGACCGTTTTCCTCCAAGCATTTCTCATTCAAGTTAGACAAAAACTGCAAGACTAAGTCACATAGAAAAGAAAGATACAGATACTATAGTCTAGCATTTCCAACACAAAGCGCATACTGGAAAACGTTTTGAGGGAGTGCCTGGCACGGTTGGCACAGTGCCGTGGCCTGTGCTGCCTGGTGCATGCCACTCATTTCTGCGTGAAGCTGAAGCTGTCGCCACATGGACAGCTGGCTGAGGCCTGTGCAGCCCCACAAACAGCCACATCCTTTTTACAACATCAGTTTGAATGCATAATGCCCATAGGATCTGCATCAGTTTACCCTCTCTAAATCACTACCATAGACATTTGTCTCGAGACTGTGAAACTGACCTTAGACTAGTGCCTGGAAACAAAATGACACCCTCCGGCGTTCCACAGCAGTGCAGCAGGACTCTGTCCTGAGTTAGATGAGCCTGCTTTCAATCAGCTCACATCAAGCTGTATATCAGGTCTAATTAGTGTTTGTGGGGCCTGCAGCACAGAGCTTGTTGTGAGACATGAGCTTTCCGTGCACTGCAAGCTCTCCCTGCACGGCACAACCAGACCTCGTGCCTATACAGCATGTATTGCGTGGGATGTGACGCACAAGTTTTATGGGCTCTCTATTTCTCATCTTAACAGCACATGTGTCACAGTCTGAATAAGATTCCACAACAACTGGATCAAAAACATGAAACACGGACAGCCGTATCCGTGCCGCCCTCGCACACACATCACGGTGCTCATCAGTGCTAAACGTCTTCCAAAGCTTACAAGAGTGGGTGGATTTAAACTTTTAAAAGACAACAGAGGGCTGCAAGGAAGGGGATTTGTGGGGAAAAGTTCATATGATATGTCACTGTACAACGCACACATTGTAAAATAAACTTTAAGACTACAGGGGGGGAAAGCTGCGAAGCATAGGTGTAACATAGGTGTGGGTTTCTTTAAATGAGAATTGAACAATACCTAAGAACTTAACGCTTTTATCTGTTAGGATAGATTATTTATGTTTATTTTCAGGAAAACACATCCTTAAAGCTCCACTTGTTGGTATTTTTGCAGTTAGTTTTAATAATTCATAATCAGATTTTTGTGCTGACAAATGCACAGAAAACTTCTGCAACTCAGCTGTTCTCAGTAATTCAGAGCTGTTTTGTGTCCCTCAGTGCATTGTTTTGGTTTTATGATCCAAATTGTTACTGCTTTGCCTCAATCTTACCGCTGTTATGATGACAGTGAGAACTGTTTGTCAGAAGTTGGCAGAGACTGAATGTTAGACTTAGATTCGGGTGGATACAAACATGACTCCAGATGACGCATGCTGGATGCGTACATAAGAAAAATGTTGCTAACATTTTCATCACAAAATCATAAAGGAGAGAGTTATGCTAATTTGCATCTCTGTCATTTTATTCTTGGACCCTGCTGGTTTAGCTTTGCATGATTTGGTATTCAAAATAACTTTTATTTATCTTAAACAGACCCAGGCTGCAGCTCCTCAGTTCATATGCTGCTAAAAAAAATAAAATAGAAAAACTTGTTAGTCAGAGCATAGAATCAGTCAGTTAAACTTCTGTGATAGTGATCTGGTCAGTTAAATAGCTGAGGGGTTGGAGGTGGAGGCCTCTGACATTTTTCCCTCCTCTAGTTTTGCATTTGGTTAGGGTCACTGTCACTACTGGTAGCATGAGGTGATGCCTGGACCTTAAAGAGCTTGCACAGGTAGTCCAGGGTGGCACGTCAATTTTCTGCCATTGACAGAAAGTTTGCTGTGTCTCCCAGCACAGTTTCAAGAGCATGAAGGAGATTCCAGGAGACAGGCAGTTACTGTAGGAGAGCTGGACAAGGCTGTAAAAGGTCCTTAACCCAGCAGAAAGACAGGTATCTGCTTCTTTGTGCAAGGAGGGACAGGATGAGCACTACCAGGGCTACAAAACGACCTCCAGGAGGCCACTGGTGTGAATATCTTGGAGCAAACAGTCAGAAACAGAGTCTAACATCCTCTAGTGGGCCCTGTGAACTGGCCACCTGTGCTTTTCACAGGTGAGAACAGGTTGACATCTGTACATATGACAGATGTGAAAGGGTCTGGAGAATCCGTGAATGTTACCTGCAGACACATCGTTCAGCATGACAGGTTAGGTGGCGGGGCAGTGATGATCTGAAGAGGCATATCCATGGAGGCACACACAGAGCTTTACAGGCTGGGCTGTTGCGATTTCATCCCAGTACCTCTTAGACACTGCAATGAAATCCTTGGACCCATTGCCTGACCTTACACTGATTCAGTAGGTCCTGGGTCAGCCTCATGTGGTAAGACTCTGCAGGCAGTTTGGCGAGAGCATCTGACAGTTCCTGGAGGATGAAGGAATTGATACGGCTGACTGGCCCCCATGCTCACCTATATCCAATAGAAGACCTCTGGGACACAATGTTTTGGTCCACCGATGGTGTTGGGTCAGACTGTTCCGTAGCTCAGTGATGTCCTGACCCAGATCTGGGAGGAGATCCTCCAGGACACCACGCTTCATTTCATTAGAAGCATGCCCTGATATTTTCAGGCATGCATACAAGGACATGTAGGCAATAAAAACAGCTGAGGACCAATTTGAATTGCTGCATTTCATCAAAATGGACTAGCCTGCTACATCATTTTTTTCACTTTGATTTCAATAATTTGTAAGTGGATAATGTTCAATTTCCATTAAGCAATGTGTTCCCCTTTCATTTCATTATAGAGATCCAGCATGATTTCTATTAAATTAAGATCTGATGTGTTTCCAAAGTGTTTCTTTAATTTTTTTTGAGCAGTGTACACTATCTTCATTGAGTTTTTTAAGCTTCTCTCCCTTTAAGTCAACTTTCTTCTGATTGGCTGCCCCTCACAAATAGAAGGTTTCAGAGCTCTGTGCCTCTGATGATTATATTAAGGCCCTTTCACACAGGAAGTGGCATGCACCGCGTTCACCGCTAGTTTGAGCAAACGGCCCAGAATTTGTGTTGAGCAGACCGCTGCACGGTGCCTCTACTACGTCATTTTTGTGGCCACTAATGGTCTCCATGTGTTGTATATATGCCCACTGTACGTCACACCGCATCAAGTGTGCACAAGTGTTCCCTGGCCGACACATTTGCGCTGTGCTGTACTTTTCAGAATTCAGGCTTTTTTTTAAATCAAAGATTTCTGACTTTAATTTCAGAATTTTTACTTTGTTTTTGTCTTCCACAGTTGTAATAAGCCTTCTCATTCAAAAGTAGAAAAGCTTTTTTAAAACGTGTAAAAATAGCTTCTTTTTTTTAAACTTATGTAGTAAGGAATTACTTATGAAGTGACCTCATTATCAGAAACCTTTTTAAAGGACTTCACATTGTCTCAACAGATGTGAGCTCAACAGTTGTTTTTATTTGCACACAGTGATCTTGTACTGAACAGGACTGCCACAAGCATGTGATAAACTTTAATTAGCAAGAAACTCTGGGTTTTTAAATGTTTAACACGATGGTATTACCAAAGCCAGGATGAGGAATCAGGACAGTACAATGGAAAGGTGTGTGCAGGCTGGAGACATGTGTTTTGAACCAATCCACTGTCCCCCACAGCGTCTGTGTACTTCCCTGGCTAGACGCTGGCTGAGTTGTGCGACTTTATTGGGAAAATTAGGGTAAGTGGTGTGGTGGGGAGCATGTGGGCGGGGGTGAGTTACTGACAGCGGAATTTACTTACTGGCCTTCGGGAGACGTTCCTCAGTTACGCTGTGGCTGTTGAAAAACTAATCCTCGCTGTAAATCATGACATTATACATCCACACACCTAAAATTATCCAGCGAAGGTCAGGCAGAAAATTGTGACCAGGGTTTGGCTGCATTCTGACAAAGTCCTAGCAATCCAAAAGCAGACAAACATCCAGATAAACATAGTTCTATCACTCTGGCGACTTCACAAGGCTCTCCGACAATGTCCAAACATTGCAATTTCAATTTGCACGCCCTGAATCATTACACAAAATGCAGGTATTTTAGGTAGGTCGAAATTGTTTTATTATTTTTAACACAGTAATTGCAAGGCAAATGGTCTTAATTGTAACCCCAGCCTCTGAAATAAACAAGGCTGAAAAATGAAAGTGGTGATTATGGTTTCCCAGGGCCTGATGTGGGATTTGTGAAGCCACTGCCAACTGCATTTTCATGTCACTGTTTCGAGTTCCTGCTGAATATAGACACACTGAATCACTCATCAGAGTACATGCCTTAATGGAGGACAATTCGAAGGCTCCATCCAACACAGGGGAGATGCTGAATCTATCCACCCCCCAACATTCCTCCCTCGGTGGAATGTTCCATATGTTGTACCCTCCACAATTACTCCAATCCCTGTGATTAATGGTGGAAAAACTGGACTTGACAAATAATATCTATCAGTGCTCCGTTTTTTCCCACAAAACAGTTAAATATTTACAGCCCGACCAGCAGACATGTACAAATTCCATTATAACATACAGGAAGGATTTCAGTGCTTGAGTTTGATTAATGCTCAGTGAGAGACAAAGTCTGTTAAGTCTGTGGACATGGATCTCTGCTCTTCATGATATACATTTAGCTACCTTTAAACAGAAGCTTACATTTTCCTTGAAGGCTTACATCGGAAAATATGACCATGAAGTTAAGATGCATTATGCAAGCAGTGGCGTGTTGATGGGTTTTAAAGTGAGATGCTAATCTGTCATTGAAGACTGTTTCGTGGCAGCTTGCAGTGTGCAGCAGAGGTGAGGGTGTGACCTTTTCCTGCGTAGACTTGATTTTTGCCGCTTCAGCTTGGCATTCTCCTGTTGGATGGCCCTGCCCTATTTATGGCCATTTTGTTGCTGTGCCAATGTTATCTTTGGCCAGATGTAGGAAAAACTCAAGTGATGGCAGCAGGCAAAGCTTCACCCACACATACACACAATAACCAGAGAGCCTGTCACAAACAGGTGCAATGGTTTAAGACCCAAATTAGGTTTTAATTGTGCTTCTGTCTGACTTAGGTTGTTTATGGATCATTTGCAGGCTGATGTGGTGACCACATTGAAATCCAGGCTAGCAAAAGCACGCAGACACATGCACACACACAATAATGACGTACCTACATGGCTTTAGTGAGAGATAAAAACAGTACATTAAATAAATAGTTGACGGTTTTGTTAAATATGCGTATTCACATTCACCACAATGGCTAGTTATGCGACGACTTAAAGACACCTGGGAAATTTCATAAACTGCACTTCATAAAATGACCACTTGAGGCTCACTCCAAAGAAAAAAAACAAAACAAAACAAAAAAACCAAAACAAAAACAGGCAGGATAAATGTCTTGGCCCCTGTATGGACTTCTTCATTCTCAGCTTTTTGAAGGACATTCAGCGCTCTTCTTTGGATGATGGCTGTCGTTTGCTCCTTGTCTGTCAAGATGATCATAATTCAGTCAAATTAGGCAAGATCCCTGATACCACTGGCTCAAATGCAGCTCCGAACATTACAGAGCATCTACTGTGTTTTATAGATGGGTGGAGACACTTGCTGTTGCACCTATGGTACATATTGACGATGATTTGAACTAAAAATGTCAAATTTCATCACTCCAGAAGACATGTTGCCACTAATTATCAGTCCAGTTCTTGTGTTATTAGGCATAGCTCAGAATTTTTTATCCCTAATTCTCTTAATGGCTTCTTGACAGCCAACCTTCAACTGAAACCATTTCTGATGAGGTTTGAACAGTTTACAGTAAATGCATCAACTGACGGATCAGTTGAATCTCTCAGGTCATGTCTTTGTTGTCCATTATGTGGACGCAACTCTGAATCATCACTTGAGCTAGGTGCCTTTTTTTTAGTGCTTGAATGACTGACTGGCTGGTGTCAAGTGGCTTTACAAACAACAACAAAAAAAAGTAATAAATAAATAAATAAATTCCTCTAAAAATGGTCAGGTACAAGAACTTGATTGAAAATGAGTACAAAAAAAAAAAACTTTTGAAAGTTTGTCAAAACAGGCTGGAGAACTGTTACTCAAGACCACTTTAACAAAAAGTCTCTGACTTACTGGAAAGTTTTTGTTTTTAAGTTTTTGCTTATAAGGAGCAAAGCTTCCTTGCCATTTCATACGTCATTGCCATAAAAGGGGGCAGTTGCTAAGAACTGTCTGCTAGGCTTCCGAACTCTACCCTCTCAGCCATATTTGTGGCATTTGTTTGGAACATTTGTAATGTATTTACTAACAGTCTATCCAAGATGTCTGAGCTTCAGTTTTGCTAAATGTAGTTGCCTCTTTTGGTCTGATAATTAGCACTAACTAGGAGCTATCTGTGTATGTGTGATGCACTCATGTGGTTTACTAACCAAGCAGTGAAAGTAAAGAGTGAGGGAAAGAAAAGCAAAACGGGGAGGGAAAATAAACTGAAATCAAATGCAAAACACAAAACTACTACACAAGACATGAACATCAGCGTCATGGCCATCAAACTTGTAACTTACTCCACAACCAACCTTGTAATTTAGACTTTATTGCTCTCTAAAAGAGTACAATTATCTCTTGGAGTCTAATGTTGTGTCAAGGCCAACACCTTGTGCGCATCTCTGCCAGGTCAAACACATACTTGATAGTTTGGTACATAGTGTAAAAGCTGGTATTGAATAGATCTTGGCTCAGATCCTGTTTTGATGCTAGCATAAATCAAAGCCAAACCTAAATGGAAAAGTAATTGTCATGCATCTTTAGAATCCTTAATTTGTTATTCATATTGTTTCAGCCATAAGTTCTAACTTGAAACTCATTACAGAAGTTACACATATTCAAAAATGAATTTCATAAGTATGCATATCAGCTGCACCCACCTTCCAAATTCCACATTCCTTCAGTATTTTTCTCCCTCTGTAATTAGCAGCGAGTCTGATAATGAGAGTTGATATCGGTGGGCAAATCCCTGAATAGCCAGTGGCAGCTTATCTGTCACAACAGGAGCTACCTTGACTAACCCTCTCTCAGCTTGTCTCACTTGTGTACAGATTTTCACACACGTTTCCCTGCAGCTGCAAAAACACTCACTCCTCCATGGTTGCGCACACATTATTAAGCTAATTTGGAGCTTTAAAGAGAGTGTCTTGCTCCCTTTAAGCTGTGCACACGGTACATCCCGTGGTGATATTTTAATGAGGGAACTCTGATCTACATAAGCCAATAAGCAGGAGGGCATTAGACGTTACCTCAGTTCATCCCTCATGCTTCCACTAATTTCTCAGCTCACGCATCTTTTTCTCTCTTTCCCTCTGTATTTTTCATGGCTACAGAAATATGTCATTTACTTTGTTTTTCTTTTTGTGCCATTTAGTTTTCTGCTCCGTTTTCTGATCCTCAACCTGTATTCGTTCCCCCCCCTATCTATTAGAGTTTCATCAATGCAGAAGAATGACAGCTTTTTGGGTCATTCATGCAAGTCAGCGAGCAAAAGTACCCCTTGCCGGTACTTCTGCCTGGACCATATAAAACTAGCCTAATGACAGTTCTGGAGTCGACTCAAACATCAACATCAGTCTCCCAGCTAATGTTTTGTGACAAGCCAAAGAGTAGCATAATTTTCACCACCAGCCATACAACACCCTCTCAGTGTGAGAATCTTTAAAGCATCAATTCACTGTCATGGTGGAATGTGTGTGAATATGCACATACCTTCACATGTGTGTGCGCAGAGGCGCACACTTGGCACTGTGTCTGTGTCATTCCAACAAAAGTGTTCTGGCAGTAGACATGGTTATTCATTATGACTAGTGATGGGTATCGTTTAGGTTTTATCCAATACCGGTGCCAAACCGGTACTTTTGAAACGGTGCCGGTGCTTAAACGGTGCTCAAACCGGTGCTTAAAGAATGGAGAACACAAAATTGGTCCTAAAACCTCTCATGTTCAGCTGTTTTTTTGTAAAAAGATAACAATGTTAGCCTTTTCTGCAGCTATAGGGGATTTATGTATCACTCTTGGCTGGAAGCAGTGCTTGATAAATGGGGAAAAAACACAAACTTTGTCCAAAAACCTCTCATGTTTAACTGTTTTCCACTTTTTCTTTGGTCATTTTAGCCTTTTTGGCCAGGGTGAAGGGAGTATCTGCCATCAAACAAGAAGACAGCCGCATGTAGCTATGATGATGTTTGCTAGTTCACCTTACATGTAATAACGTGGTTAGCCTACTCAACGTAAATTACACACGAACAACATTAAGCTACTCACGCAGAGAAGAACGGCTGCTGCTGCCATCATCATCCGTCATTATTTCTGCTACACTAGGGGCCAGGACTCTCCTCTTCGGGTTCTTGGGGGATGTTGCTAACTCCGGGTCCGATAACAGGCACCACACCCGAAGTAGATGTGCTCAGTGTGAGGTCTCGCAGCAAGCTATCAAATACGGCGCATTTCTCGGCTTTAAAAAAAAAACACTATGCGTCGCCAGGTGTTTCATCGGATTTGAGGTGTTACCTCCTTTGACAGTATCACAGTAACAGCTTAAAGCACTTGTTGCAGGCTGCTGAGTTTGCATATTTTGCTGTGAAGTACAGCCAGACTTTTGACCGCTTTTCCTTGGTCATTTTTAATCTGTAGCTCTGCTCTAAAAGAACGTACGTACCTGGACTCGCCTACTATTCTCGGAAACGTAAAATGATTGGCTAGAATCTAAAGTGTATCACAGCTCAGGAAAAAAAAGCACCGAAATAAAGCACTGAAATGTGCGCTGCTTTTCGGTCTTGTTACTACCGTTTATGTCGGAACCGGTGCCATGATGGCAACCGGTGCCATCATGGCACCGGATACCAGTACCCATCCCTAAGTATGACCTCGGGTTTTCTGACTGACCATTGTCACTTGAGGCTTTTAAAAATAGTTTTGGACTCCAGAATGGTGTACGTTTATCCCAAGCTTGAGTACAGAAGCCTTTTCACTGTTTGAGACACTGATGAGCCAAAACATTGTGACCAATTCCACCTAATATGCTGTTATCCTTGTCAGTGCCAGCAGAACAACTCAAACCTGCCAAGGGATGGACCCTGAAGGTGCCCTGAAGTATCTGGTGTTATGATGTTAGCAGCAGATTTTTTTCATGTCTCGTTAGCTGCAAATTAGAGTTGGAGCACATCAGACTAACCCCAGTCCTTTGCTGACGTTTATTAATTAGATATCCTGCTACTAAAATCACTTGTTTTATTTAGCTCTAATTAGATCTGCTAATTTCACGAAGTGTATCAGTTTGCTGTTTTGAAACAAATAACTATGTAATCAACCACTAGGAGGCTAAAGAGGCTTATAGCTGCAATGGATTTGCAAAAATCCATGCTAGGGTCTAGAGCCGTTTGCTGCCATTTATTAAAACACTGTCAAGCAATAGTTTCACTGGAGAAACTAAAGAAAAAAGTGACGGTCAGCAGAACATTTTGGAGCCCTACTCACCTTCTTTGCCTCTGTTACGCCCCAGTCTAGGGGTACAGGAACGCAACATAAGTTTGAAAAGATTGCCCCACCCTGGTCCCCAAAACCATACAGAGGGAAAACCAATTTCTTAGTGAACGGTGGTTTATTTTTCTACACTGCAAAATGAAGCTCCGGGGTGAACGAAGGCCAAAATAACAAACAAAACAAGCTAAGTCAGGAGGAGGTGCTATCTAAAACCCTATGTGAAATCAAAAATCAAACAAAAGACAAGCACTACACCTAACTCCCTAACTGAGATAAACAGGAGAAAACAGTGCAAGGGAAAACAATAAGGCAGCTCACCCCTTCTGTTCCAGTGCTATTTACAATGAAAACTAATATACACACTATATACAGAACTCAGAAAGTCGCAAAAGTCACAGGCACAAATGTCACAGGTTTTGGAGGCCAGGGTCAGGTCTGCTGCTGCTGTCAGTGGCTGCCCCGGGACAACTGCTGGTGAGGGATTTTGAATGAGACCACATGACCAGGGGACCAATCAGCAGCCGTCAGCTCATCCACTCAGGGACCTGCAAAGACTTAAAGACACAGACAAAGAAACAGCCACCAAAACAGATTATGGCCAGGGCCATAACACCTCCAACCAGATGCCTGCCGCCTGGAAACCCCTGTGGTTGCTAAGAAATAACAGGGGAATTCCCAACTGGTTGGTGAGTGGTTTCTGGCAGTTGCAAACAGGGCACAGCACCAAAAACCTCCTTGTGATTGCTTTGGTATCACAGATTCCAGTGGTACTTTGCAGGGAAGATGCCAACTTCCTCAACTATTCATCGAGTAGTAGTTGAAACTTGAAAGAGTGTGTCACAAAAAGAAAATGGAGAACATTTGCCTTCAAAGTAAAAGGCACGCCTTACCGCAGCTCTCAACATATTTCAAAGGCACAGCTTTTACTTTGAAGGCGAGTAGTCTATTTCTGGTTCTTTTCATAGTTTCACCGCCGCTTGGCCAGTAGCTCTTGTGTGTTTGCAAGGAATCCGGCAACTTGCTAGGGACCAAAGAAATCGCAAGGAGGCAGCACCATATACCTCTTTGCAGTTTTACCCAGTGACTCTCAGAAACCTCTAGCAAAAAGTCTGAGAATACACATTTTTCTCTCGAGACACAGAGTTGTCAGGGTCTGACTGCTCTGTGCAACTGGGGCCTGACAGTGACTGACTGGCCCCAGATCACCCTCAATCTATACATAAGGCATTATTCTCATAATTTCATATTTATTGAAATTGTGAGAATCTTTATTTATTGAAGACTTGCGGAAAAGTTCTTAGGTAGAGTGACAAAGTGGCACAAGCACACCCCTTTATGGCAAAACTATCACTTGCTAACTGGGTCCAAAACCTTCACTAAAGGCCCATGGGCTCAAAGCCCTATCCAGGTGTTAGAAGGTTTAAATGGTACAAATTCCATGCTCAGTTTCCAGGAGCTGGTTACTCGTTATAGAGTCCCAAAGCAGTCGCTATTTCATTATTTTAGATTACACTCGGCCCTCAAATCGCATAATATTCAGTGGGGAGACAATTTAAAACTCTCAGTTGTAGAGCTAGTACAAAACTCACCTAAGAGAATAGTTTCATTTATCTACGTGAATCTATTAAAGCGGTTAAAATCCCAAGATTTTTCTATTAAAGAATGGCAAAAAGACCTGGTCGACCAACAGGAGAAGATAGCCAGGACCACAATCTGGGCCAATGTCACCAGTTCATCAAAGAATCCCGGCCACCAATTTATCCATTATAAGATATGTCCTCGAACGTACTTAACTCCTCAGAAGAGATTCCAGTTGAAAATAACCTCTCATCCTTACTGCACATTCTGGTTGACTGCTACTGTTGGAACCTTAATGCATTCTCTATGGGACTGTCCTAATATGTTCTTATTCTGGGGCAAGGTAATAAAGTTACTGTCATCACTGAGAAATATCAGTCTTCCTGTTGACCCATTACTACATCTTCTGCTTGATGACTCTAGGCTTCCAATGACAATGAAAGCTGGCAGGCATAACTGCGGCCAAAAAGCGAGTGGTTCAGAGGTGGGTACCACCACATGATCTCTCGGTAAAACACTGGTTACATGCCTTCTTAGATATCTTGTACTTAGAACTATCCTCAGCTAGGGTTAATCATGCAAACCCCTCAACAGTCCAAAACTGGCTAAAGGGAATTAGAGAGACCAAAAGGTTACTCAGGAATGTGCAATAGGGAGTTAATACATGTAATTCTCTTTTTGTCTTAAATCACTGACCTACTGTACATTTCTCCTTGTTCATTATGTTAACCTGTAGTGTCATTGGAATGTTATGGTTATACTGCAAAGGTGATATGTGTTGGTAGGAAGGGCGGGGGTGGGGAGGGGGAGGAAAGGGACTTGTAGGGTTTTGGTTTGGGGTTATGTTCTCAGGAAACCTAATAAGTTGTATGTTTGTTTTGGGCTGTATAAGACAGTTTCCCTTTGTTCTAAAAGCAAATAAATATTGCATTATATAAAAAAATAAGGCAATATTCTCTCAGCCACAAACTTCAGGCTCTTTCTCTATCACTGCAATTGCCATAAATTGCAAGTGCACACTCATAATATGGACATAAATGCATGTGAACTTGCTTATCTACAGGTAATGTTAGACAAGTCGTCTGGTGAAGCTGATTAAAGAAAAAGAATGCTGGAGGAAAGGGAGAGAGAAGGCATGCAACGATGGTGAAAATAAGTGCCAGTCAGGAATCTGGTCTTTCTAAAACACTGCCTGTTTTATATTGTTGATGATCAGTTTCAGTCAACGTGGGTGAAATGTTTTTCATACTCTTGCTTGATGCTTGAATGCAAAGTTGTTTTAAAGCGCTCTCTGACTGGCTTATACACTGGCCTTCTACATTACATGCTGTGACTGGTGTACTCCTAGATAATTTCAGACCTTGCACCCACCGACATGACAGACCTTGAAACTTTCTTCTTTCTAACATGCATGTGTCTATTAATCCTGATGTTTTGCATTTGTAATGTGGTTCACGTTCCCCTTACCACAATAATAGTGGACAAATTTGAATGTTTGATGTGTCTCTATACCAGAATTGATAATAGCCATATCTCTTCTTATCAAAACACACAACATCCTAATAGCAATTGTACCTTTTCTATAGCTCTTGTACAACTATGGTTACAGACTGCCTCCCCCCCCCCCTTTTTTAAATCTGTAATTCACTTTCTAATAAAAATAAATTTGACTAATAACACCTTTACTTACCACAAATTCTCTATAGATATCGCAATAACATCATTAAAGACCATTCTTTTGGTTATGACAATTGTGCAGCAAAAACCTGGTATTGTGACAGCCCTAAACAGCAAAATTATCCCAGCTGCCAGGGATAATGTCAGATTCCCAACTTGAATGACTGTCTTAGTCCTTCTCTGGATAGTAACCAAACAATGTGAGCAACCCAAACAAATAACAATTAATTTAAGTACTTTGACAAGTATTGAAAGTAATAAAAATCTATATAATCACAGTAAGTTAGCAGCAAAAGCTTTGTTGATTGCACTAGAATTCTCCATTTGCTGTGCTAAACTCTGTATTACAGCTGCATTGGTTCTATAAAATGGTTTGGAAGTTGGTTTTTTGGGGGGGGGTTTTGTGTCCCGTTTGGATCTTTAACCATCAGAATTGTTGTCTTAAGGGCAAGAAAGATGCCAAGCGGATTTATTTTACCAAGTGGATCATCATGGCCTTGCCATATTGGTCCATTTGATTGACCTTTATTATAATTATGAATTTATTTTATTTTC
>NW_024582380.1:3316478-3346685 GCF_018398535.1 Haplochromis burtoni
CAAAATTTCTGAACTGGTGGACAGAACCAAAGAGCGTGGATGTAATTGTCCGGTGTATTTGCTGTGCAGTGTGAGCAGTTGTTGGAAGGCGTATAGCCCATCTTGAACGTTTTGTGACCAGTATAGTGCACTCTGTGTAATATTTTGTATTGTATTAATTGCAAACTGGGATTTCTGATCCATTGAAAGGTTTTTAAACATATCTGAGACCAAAGGTTTGGGTCTAAGTTGATTGATAAATCTGCTTCCCATTTTGCAATAGGAAGGGATATTGATTCATCTATTTTAGAAAGTGTTCTGTATATTTTAGACAATAATTTGGGGGGTTTTAGACTAAAAATTTTTTACCACACTTGGTGGTGTTTGTAATTCAGCTTCACTGGGATTAAATTTCTGTTTTACTATGGATTTAATTTGTTGATATTCCAAAAATTGTTTCTTGTTGATCCCATATTGTGTAACTAGTCTGTCAAACGAAATAAAGTCTGTTCCTTCCAACATATGTTCCAAGTATTTAATTCCTTTGCAACTCCAATCTGGAAAGTTTATCATATTATTGTTTTGTAATATGTTCCAGATAGGTGTACGTTTGCATGGGATTAATGAAGACTCTGTCATTTTTAGAAACTCCCACCATGCTGTCAGAGAAGAGCTAATATTGATGCTTTTAAAGCATTCATGTCGTTTGATGTTTGAGCTGATAAATGGTAGGTCTGAAATTTCTAGGTTATTACATAGTGCCTGTTCTACATCTATCCAAGGTTCATCTAAGAGGGTGTGTTTAAACCATCTAGAGATGAACTGAAGTCTGTTGGCTAAAAAATAGTGATTAAAGTTAGGCAGATCTAATCCTCCTTTATCCTTGGTCCTTTGTAGTGTTTTTAAGCTGATACGCGGAGGTTTATCTTTCCAAAGGAATTTAGAAATATACGAGTCTAGAGATCTGAACCAATCTTGTGATGGCTTATTTGGGATCATTGAAAATAAATAGTTTATTTTTGGCAAGACCATCAGTTTTATAGCGGCGACCCTTTCCATGAGTGATATGGGTAAAGATTTCCATCTAGCCAGGTCACCTTCTACTGTCTTTAAAAGTGGGATGTGGTTTAATTTAGTTAATTCTGAAAGTTTAGGAGAGACATTAATACCTAAATATTTTATATTTCCACATTGCAGTGGGGAAGGAGAAGAACTATGGAAGGAGCAATTAATCGGAAGAACTGTTGATTTCGACCAGTTAATTGAATAATCTGAGACACTTGAGAAAGAATTTATCAATGCAATTACCCCAGAGATATTGGTTTGTGAGTTTTGGAGAAAGTTTAAAGAAGCTAAGAAGGAGTCTAACAACTCAGAATTACAAGACAAAGCTAACAACAGGCTTCTCTTCAGTCCCAGTATAATTTTAACAGGCAAAATGAAAACTGTGGCTTTGTGTTCATGGCCTTTATAATTATTTTGCCATCTCTTTATGTCAAAGTAGTTTTGAGGCTGGGAAGTCTTCATTATGCTCTGGTTGCCCTTGAGGAAAAAACACATACATGAGCGAAAGCACACACATTAAGAGAAGAAGACTGAAAATGAAGGAATTTTGCAAGTAGACAAACACACACAAATACCCTCACATATCCATAACACAGAACCATCTGCAAAGTCATCCTTGTAAACTGGGAAAGAGTTGGCACTTTCAAAAAGTGCTTGGCTGTTGATTGCACGAGCCATCTATCTATCAGCACCTACCGCGGCCTAATTTCAACCAATCAGATAAACAAACCGCAAGACATACAGAAAAACAAGCTGCTTAAGGAGCTTTAAAGGCTGTCAGTGATTACAGCCATCATTGTAAGGAAAATTTATCTCTAAAAGGCATTCACAGGCTCTCACAAAATACTTGGCAAGCGTTTGGATTAATCATTGGCCTGTTGTCACACCAAAAAACGCTCCTGTTCCAGCCAGAGTACAGGTTGGTCTGAACTCACTGTGGTTTGCCTCCATACATATATCTTGCAGGCTAGTAGGCTGGATTCAGTCATGATCTTGCCATCTAACGAGGATCCAGATGAAAAAGCAAAGAAAAAAATAAAGTACCAGGACATGTGATGGGCATGTTAACATGATGATATTTCTGTCAAGTCAGAATTTAAAACACGTGCCCTCTTTATCCAAGAACATCTACTTTGAAATCGGCTGCATTTTTCCGTGCTCTTGGATTGTGAAACTCCACCGTTTGTAATGACAAGACACCTGGAACTATATGTGGACAATTACTAGTTCATTTTTATGCCAAGCTAATTATCTCTGGCCTGCAGCCTCATATTTGGCATGAAGACCAAAAGAGGTGCATTAAATTTATCACCTAACTCTTGGCACAAGAAATATAGCCGTTTCTCAAACTATCGAGCTGATTTTTTAGTATCTTTGGAAAAACGTAACCTGCATCCACTTCAGGAATTGATGGTAGCTATCCATCTGGCTCCGCTGTCCAGCTGAATAATGAAAAGGTAATAGAGAGAGACAAAAGCTGCTGTCATTGCTGAGACCTCAGATTCAGGTATGAGGCAGTGAATGGAGTGAGGTCATCTTGGACCTCAATGGGTAACAAACAGAAAAGGAGTGAGAGCATTCAAGAACTGTCCCCTGGCTGAACTTTAGTTGATCAATTAACTCCATTATGTTAATCTGGGATGCACTCCATGTTCCCTGTGGCTCTTAGTCTACACAGGAACCTACAGACGAGCCAAGACACAGAGAAGTTTATTTCCCCGCTTATCGGTGAATGAGGTCGCGAAACGAGGAGCCTGGGGGCATCTGTGCTTGTGTGAGGTCACTCAAGGTCCAAAAATACAATGCACGTCCTATGAGTGACCGCTTAGATGCTTTGTCATGCTCAAATGAATATTTAGCAGACTGTCTATTTTTATTGTGTTGTCATTTGCCAAAACTTTAATGAGCTTCAGATTTTTCAGTGCATGATACCATTTAAACCTGATGGAGTGAGGGGCGAAATCAAACACACACGCCTTCTTGTAAATGCACACCCAAACATGAGCCGTCACACGGAAGAGCTAAAAGACAGACACATTCTTGTTTCCCAACAGATCCAGGTGAGTGGTCACATCTGCGGCTTTTAAAAGCAAAACAGAGCTCCTTTTTGTGTTGCTCGGTTGTGACTGTGGTGAAGAATGCATCCCTAAAGGTGATTCATGACAGTTTAGGATCTGTCGTTTTGAACTAACACACCACATCAAGGCCATTTAAATGACCCAGAGAAGCAGCCCTGACTAAAAATAAAGAGGCAGCAAGGCCAAGAATAGCCTTGGCATGAAAGGAAGGAGTGAATTACTGCCGCGATAAGCCATGATTCCTACACATGCAGTTGGATCACGATGTGGCGGGGGAATGCAAATTGGTACCAGCTGTGTGGCCTTGGAGTATGCCGCTGCAGACAGGAGACAGGGTCCAACTATGCGGATTAATCATTTACTCATATAACACAGCCACGCTGGAAACCTCAGGCACTCACTGCATTTATCTCCATTCATGTGTGGTGGCACTCAGGCTTGGCTCTGGGCAATCGCCGTGCGTGTGTGTGCATGTGTGCATGCGTGTGACTTCGAAAACAATGCAGGCCTCAGTGCCCACCAACTGGTCCATCAAGGTTACCAAAGAAGAATGCTCACTCAGTTGATCAGTCATCTCAGTGCTCCATATCACAAGTAATAAGACCCAACCACAACCCCATATCATCTCATTTGCAACTATAAAGTTCTCTATTGAGATAGCCCAAAATATCTTTGTGTTAGTCCGATCCCAAGTTTGACTTTCGTAGAAACCATTTTGGTTTTTGAGGCATTCCAGAGATTTTGCACCCAGTTTTCTAGGAGCAAGGAATTCTGGGAACACTTCACCATGCAGTATTTCTGAGAACTATACTTCACTGGAATTTTTGATTCAGGGACCTGTGATTTTGAAAGTCAAGCCAGTGGGAGAGCCAGCCAACACATAAAGTTTATTACCATGAGAAACCCAGGCATTCAAGGAAAAGCTGAGATGTCAATAAGGAGTTTGCTGACACAGTGCTAAAAAGACTACAGATATGCAGCATCTCTTGTCAGGTCCTATTAACTGCTGTGATCCTGTATACACAATCACACACCTGATTTTATAGATTAGGGTTAAACTCTCTGTGTTACAACCGAATTTTAAAGGCAGCACACACACATACAAGCAGATATAGTAAAACCATTGCCTTGATGAGTTGTTGGTTTACAGGACGAGACCCCCATGTGTTACTTAGTGAAGCCTCTGTTTATGGTGCTGTTTTTATAGGTCTATAAAATATTAGTCTGAACCACTCTGCTCATGTGTGTGCAAAAAAGCCACATCTGAAGCCAGCTGGTTTGTCATGAGTGGCTGTGGGGAATAGGAGCTAATGCCGTGGCTTGGGACCCTTCCTGTAACAACACATTCTTCAAGGGTCCCACTGTGACAGCCATGACCACTGCTTGGACCTTGAACATCAAACACTCTACAGGGGACCTGTGCTGTGTTTACCAACCAACCTGTCTGGTCATTTGCCAGGAGCAGGCTCTCAGACATCACTGCACGTTGCAGCCTGGAAAGGATGGATAGTAGTGCTGTGTGAAGCTATAAGAAACTATGATCAGACTAAAGCAATGCATGCAAACCTCTGGTTTCTGGAGAAGAAGAGGAGGCTTGGTATGTCCCTGTAAAACCTTCAGCCTGTCTCCATCAGTATTCTGTCCTATGTACAGTTTTGTTACTGTAAATTACACTCTTTTGGATCTTAGAAGCCTCAAAACCTTCCTTAACTCTTAGTAAAGGAATATCATTGTTAGCTGACTGGATTATAATAATCGCTGAGAGATAAAGCAGCTGCAAAGTCTTTATTTGCTGGTCTCTATTACTTATTCATCATGCAATAATGATAATAATGTATACTTTATTGATCCCCGTGGGGAAATTACTTGTTTTTCTCTGCATGTGAACCATTCACTCAGTGAAGCAGTGGGCAGCCCCTAAGCAGGCGCCCGGGGAGCAGTGTGTAGGGACGGTACCTTGCTGAGGGGTACCTCAGGGTAACCGTTCAGTGGATTCAAACCCCCAACCTTCCGATCATGGGGCCATGTGCATGGGTGCACAAGTTCTCCTTGGATTTTTCACTTGCATAGCCAAGATCTCTGCTCATTTACAGTCCTGTGAAAAGCTAACATGATTCAGTAGTTTGTAGAATCACCATTATTATGAAATAATCATTTTCTATGTGACTTTATCAGTTTCTCACATCATTTTAGAGGATTTTGGATTTGTGTATTCACAGCTTTTTTTCTTTTTGGGTATTGCCAAATATTGCATTGTGCATTATAGACAAACATTCAGATTTGTCCATAAACATGACTTCTTGACTTTTTAAACATGTCCAAAGGACATTGTTTAAGAAGTCTTGCTGTTTGTTCAAATGCAATTTTGCAAACCTTGTGCAAAATTGGTTTGCATTAGGTTTGCAAACTTAATGCAACATACATACGCAACAGCTTTAAGGTTTAACATACTAACTGAGATCTGTAGAGTGTGAGACATAACTCTGGCTTTTTACAGTTTCTCTGAGCATCACACAGTATGAATATCAGGTGAATTTGCCAGGACATCCACTCCTGAGAAGATCGTGGCATTATATTAACACACTTGAATGCTCCAGGCTCCAGAGGTGCTCTCATTTGCTGATGACCAATTAACCAAGTGCATTTGATCATCAATATCTGCTTGCTACTTGCCCTCTGGATTCCTATGAAAGCAGTATGGGTGTACTTACCTTTTCATTCACAGAGTCTTGTGAAAACTGTCTTTTTCACATGACTGATATTTGGAAGGTATTTATGGAGGGTGATGCTAGCTCATTTCATAACAGGTACACTTCAAACCCATACCAGCAATGTCAGCCAAGCAGATGTTGCTATCTTTGCTTATCTGGAAAGTGTGCAAACAAGAGATGCGAAAAAGCACTTTTTTCCTAATGAAAAGAATTCATCCTCTCTGGAGACAGGCACAACTAATGCACCTAAGGCTTTGCACATCATTACAAGGAGAATGTTTGGAATCTAACATACACACAACATATAAACAGACTGAGCTATATTTGTATATTCAGCAAATAACTCAGTCGCTGAAAAATGTAAATAACTCAAAAAGATAAACTGAATCTGTACAGCGGATATAAACCATGAGAAAATAAAGAAGTGAGAGAGAAAGGGAGGGCACTTGGACAATTAGGCATTACAATGGAAGATGGCCCAAGGCTTTGAATGTGGTGGTACACACCATATGCAACACTTTGAGTACTGAATGCATGCATTTACCACACACACGCATGTGTGCGAGCACACACACACACACACATAAAGTGCATCATAGCCATCAACCCAGCAGGAGGAATGAAGGTCCAGTAAATATCTAGAAGGAGAGTTGACAGATTGCAGTGCTGAACACAATAATTACCACATACTTCCCACCACTGTGCATGTCTGCTACATCCTCAGCTCCTCAGGCCAACTCCCTCTAACCCAAACCAACAGCGCACATTCAACCAGCAAGTAGCCCACACAGCAAAGTCATCCAGCTTAGATCTCATAAACAAAGCCTGGCTTCCAATTATCAGCTCAGCTTTACCCACTGCGCATATAGACTGGCTAGCTATTAACTAAAGGCACTAGCCCAAAGACATATAGGTTTAACCTAACTTGAATCATGTGGTACTGCAGCTGAAATCAGCTCTCACTAACCACAGAAGCACCAGAGGAGCCATTGTCTGTTTCTCTCACCAAACCTACCATGACAGACTCCACTAAAACCACGCTTAAACCCAGGGCTGCTTCTCACACCATAAACGCTCAAATTCAATTCACTAGCTGTCTGCATCTCCCACCCAACCCACAGGTATGACTGTACAATCCTGAATGGCTGAGACAGTGATCATTAGATTTGGGGGGGGGGGGGTTGAAACCATGAGGATGAGTGGCGCCCACCATTACACTGTCATGAAAACTAAGCTGCACCTCCCTGAGGCTCCCTGGATTTTAAAAATGTCTTGCTCTGCTATGTGGTCTCCCAGAGGCAAAAAAGAGGTCCGCACTGGAGGAGGAGGACATTAGCGTTGCAACAAGTACTCGTTGGTCCAGTTTATTTCAATTTGTTGCACAAGAGCAACAGAGCTTTAAATGTTTACACCAGAGTTCTGAGCCGTGGGGTCAAGATGCTATTTCTGGTTGTTTAATTTGCAAACACGGTTGCAAGAGATTTGTCAAATTGATACATAAACATCTGATATATTTAGATGAAAAACAAGAAGTTCTGAATAAATCCAAACACCCAAGGGATCTTTTTAGGAGATTCCCCTTTACTCTTAAAAACCAAAAAAACCAAAAAAAATCAAAAAACAGAATTCCGACATACAGGATTTCAGGACCTGAAAACTGGGTCAAAAAGTTTAAAAAACCTTTATCCAAATGTAAGAAATAACAGCCTTTTATTTCCAACCACACACAAAACAGATTTATTTCATGACTCAGTAAAAGTTGCTCACAGGCAATGGAAAAGAATGGGTTTAAGGGATAGATAAAGGATTGTGAGCAGGATAAAAGTGTGCTCTGTGTGTGCACAAACAACTAAAAGCAGCCTGATCCCTCTGTCTTACTGTGATCTTTCAGCATAAAGTAATGATGAAGGATGAACTGGCCTTCCAGGGTTCACTGAGTTGGTCTACAAGTCCTCCACCGGCCCCTCCTCTCGGTGCACTCAGCTCCGATGCGTGCCCATGCCAGGAATGTTCACACATACAGATATAAACACAAACACTCAACAGGCGTGGCTTTAAAACTGGTAGAAGGTTATCAAACATTCCTGACCTGAACGGCATTGGCTAAATTTGGAGATTTGATCTCACCAGAAAAAAACTAGAGCACCGGTTGTTTGTTCGAATGCCTTAAGTGACTTATGTTTATGATTTTTCTGAGAAGGATCTCGTGTGGCTGTGCGAATTATGACTGTTGTCTGTCAGAAGCGAAGGTGGAAGCTGTGTGATGTTGTTAATGGACCAAAAAAAAAAAAAAAAAACTTCTTA
This sequence comes from Haplochromis burtoni, assembly GCF_018398535.1. Classification (NCBI taxonomy): domain Eukaryota; kingdom Metazoa; phylum Chordata; class Actinopteri; order Cichliformes; family Cichlidae; genus Haplochromis; species Haplochromis burtoni. Next base: position 3,324,616 of record NW_024582380.1, read on the forward strand.
TGGAAGAAATCTGGGAGACACCAGGGCTGTTGTTTACGTTCTATTCACTACCAGCTCTCAGCACCGTGACGTTGATCCTTTAATATCCTTTAATTATTATTTTTATCAAACCATACCCTTTTTCTAACTTTAACAAAAACACCATGCCATGCTGGCTCTAGTCATTCATATATTTCAACAAACTTCCAAACTATTTTGTACAAGCAAGTTTAACCCAGTTTATATGCAAGGAATGTGTTTTGGCATTGTCCTGCTGAAGTTTGTAACACCTTCCTTAAAAAAGATATATATAGCCACATATGCTGCCTTAAAAACTGTATATATTGACCTGTACTAATGGTGCATTCCTAGATTATTCCTAGACTTACCCATGCCACAGGCACTAATGCACCCTTATTTTTGCCAGAGCGTTTGTGCTCTGTGCTGATAAATGATAGTTCCCTTCCTCTTTATCACTGAAGCTGTGGTGCTCATGATTTGCAGAAAGAATTTAGAAGTTTGATATATCAGGTAGATTCATCATCTGAATTTGCCTCAGGCTAGAGAGAGCGCGAGAGAGAAAGTGACAGCATTAATACATCATATTTATATGTGGGTTTTCTTTCTATGCATTTTAGAGTTTTAAGTTGCATTTCTGGATGAAAAGATACCATAAATTGTCTATTGAGAAACCACAAACAGACTGGTGACCTGTCCGGGGTGTACCCCGCCTCTTGCCCTATGACAGCTGGGATAGGCTCCAGCGCCCCCCGCGATCCTGAAAAGGATAAGCGGAAGCGAATGGATGGATGGATGGATGGATGGATGGAAACCACAAATTCTTTGCAATTTTACTTTGAAAAACACGATGTTTAACTTTAGGTGAACTACATTATGTAATTTAAAAAACACAAACAAACATTTTTTCTTGGTCCTGGGGTACTATGTGTGATTCCTTATGCTTCCAAATGAGAATAACACATATACTCAGCTGCCACTTTAGTAGGCACACTTTGCTAATATGGTTTTCCCTTAACTCTTCATGGTACAGATTCAACAAGGTGCTGGAAACGTTCTTCAGCGATATTGGCCCATATTGACATGATAGCATCAGACAGTTACTGCAAATTTCATGGCTGCGCATTTGTGAAGAAAATCTCATCATTTCACCACATCAAACAGTATCTATTGGACTGAGATCGGGTGACTCAGAAGCCTAATTGAGTACAGCGAACTCATTGTCCCGTTCAAGAAACCAGTTTGAGATGATTTGTATTTTGTGACATGGCACTTTATCCTATTGGAAGCAGGCATTAGAAGATGGGTAGTGTGGTCATAAAGGGATGGACATGGTCAGCCACAAGCAGGGCTCTAGAGTGCGACCAATTTGGTCGCAAATGCGACCAAATTTTTCAGTGGTGCGACTAAAAAAAAATATTTGGTTGCACCTGTGCGACCAACTGTTCGGGTAGCAAAAAAAAAAAAAAAATCTGCAACCTTCCCTGTGGTCAACAACAGACACACATTATGCCCCTATCGTGGACTAAACCAATCAGAGATAGTAAGGGGCGGGACCTCTCTGATTGGCCGTGGTCCAGTTGAAAGTGCAGGTGGAAGTGGGAGGTGAGTAGCTTGAATAAAGCGATATCAATTCATTAAATCCTGAATCGACTTTTAAATATAACTGTGTTTTGCCAGAAACGCCAGATTCTCAGATTAAAGCTCACAAAACCATTTCAACAACAACCAAACAGCAAATGAGAGCAGGTACACGGATTCCACACAAAGACGTAAACACAGACCCGACGCATCAGAATCAGCTTTGTCTTTCTCGGCTTTCTCACCCGACGGCCCGTAGACGGACACGCTGTCGGAGCTTAGCGATCCTGATGCGTCCGGTCCGCGCTGTGATTACGTCTTTTTGCGCTGATTCTGAGCTGCAGGTTTTGTTCTCTCCAACCAAAATTCACCGAGCCAGCAGCAAAAGAAGCAGCAAACTGCGCTTCACATTTGATCAATGTCGTCATGAATTTTGCTGTTTTGCTTCCACGACTATTAAAATCACACTTCATGCACAGCTAGCTCTCTCTCTCTCTCTGTACTTCAAGAACAGTTTCCCGTCTCCAATCTCTGTTTTCTGTATTATTCATTCGCTTATTACCCACCAGTCTACCGTTGTTTACAGCGCTGTGGCTGCTGTCTTTTTCTTTTCTTTTTCTTTTTTTCACTTAAATGACCTCGGACAAGAAAGCCTATTTTTTCTGTTGTTCAATACTGAAGAAATTTAAACTTTATATGCAGAACATTGTAGAATATTTTTAAGGTTATCTGCTATAAAAAGCCAGACCAGGAAAATCTCCTTCATGTTTTTCTGTGTTTTATTCTCAGTTACTTTCACACAAAGGCATCTGCTGTGATGTTCACAATTCTGATGTAGTCAGTACTGATAAATGATCAGAATTATAATATTTCTGACTGTCTGAGGCTAAGTTGAATCGAATCGGGACTTTGAAAACTTTGAAAACCAGAATCGAATAGATTATAGAAATTATAGAAATCAGTGATGATACCCAGCCCTAGTGAGCAGCTTTTTAAAGTTAGGCGTACCGGTACGCCCATGGCAAAAAGTTAGTCTAGAGCCCTGCACAAGACTCAGATAGGCCACGGCATCTAAAAAAAGCTCGGATGGTACTAATGCAAAATTCTGACCCTATCAAATTTGCAGCAGAAATCAAGATTTGGCAGACCTACCCTCGGTTTCCTGTCCTTAGCTGACAGGAATGGCACACAGTGTGATCTTATGCTGCTGCAGTTCATCTGCTTCAAGGTTCAACATGTTGTACATTTAGAGATGCTTTTTTGTATACCTTGGTACACCCATTCAACTCCTTGTTAGCATAAATATCTAGTCAGCCAATCATATGGCAGCAACTCTGTACATTTAGGGATGCAGACATGGTGAAGATGACCTGTTGAAGTTCAAAGCAAGCATCAGAATAGAGAAAAAAAGGTGATTTGAGTGACTTTGAATGTGGCTTGAATTGTTTGAATTGTTGGCGCTAAATGTGCTCATATGAGTATACTACCAAAAAGGGCATGGAATCAGTAAACACCATTATCAGTAATTTTAGAGTTGGATTGAATAACAAGCAATAAATCACCCAAAACGTCTGATGTAGGCTAATATAGCACTGGCTTAGAATAATTAGTAGCTTGATTTTTTTCATCCAAAAGCGGTGCTCAGAACTTTTATAAGAAGTTTAAGATATTTATCCAACTACTTCTGTATGATCTTGGTCCAGTATATCTAGAATTAGCCTTCCCTTTCTTTCTCTGTCCTTTAGTTCTGGGTTTATTCTGTCTCTTTCCTTCTCTGGTAGCGAGTCTGCCTTCCAACCACGTAAGACTGGAGTCTATCAGCCATGAACCATCAGTGATGGAACCACAAGCACTGGTAATCACACTACCAAATGCTTATGTCAGATGTTATAAAGTGCCCATGTGGGCCTCATGAAGGACTCCTCTGTGCCATCTCTAATAAAGGGCCCTTTTATTCCCACAGCGACTCACTGAGTGGTCTGGCCAAGGCCTCAATCCTAAAAATAAAGAAACATACATATGCATTTTAGGCACTGGTATATTTTGGTCATGGAGAATTCATGCATACTCATCGGTTGTTATATTCATTTTGAAGAATTTTATTTCAAAAGTGGAACCTCATTTCTCAATTTAAGTGATTCATTAAAACTTTATAGTCTGACAAAAGCACTAAAAAAGGCAGTCTTCTGACCCTTTTTTCAGACAGCATTGGAATGAGGTTGGAAACATGTTGGTCAGTAATGCTGTTTACAGAACTGCCAAGCACATAAATTCATCTTCGCTCCCTGTGAGTTGACATATTGTCAAAATAGTAGCACTTAATCAGTGAGATTTCCCCAAGGAACAAAATGTACAGAGCAAACAGAAACACCCATGCTCAGTTCATACCTCCCACGATTCACACCAGAGAATTTGAGTCCAAAAGCATTTCTGGCACATGAAATGAAGAGGCTGTACGTGGAGCCAAGCCTACAACACAGTTAATAAGCCATACACTGGTTGAAGTGAATGAGAAATGTTGGAGCTAGAAAATATTTTTTTGGAGAGACTACATTACTTTGCCTCCTTAGGGTGGTCGATTAACATTTCTTTAGTAACAACAGATCACATGACTAGAAAACTTGGGATCTTCCCTTAGTGAAACCACTGAAAGCCATTAGCAAAATCTGCAATTTATCATCTGTGTTTTGGCAACTTTTAGGTTATTGTTTTTAGCATTTCAACTGTCTGATTGACTGTTACTGCTCCCATTAAAAGGCTTCACATTTGCTCCTATCCAGGTGCAGGTGCATTTTTCTGATAGGGTTGGACTTTTCAAGAAGAGACAGCACCCAGTTATGAGCAGAAGCTCCATCCCGGCTATTTCTTTTGCTGTCCTGTTGAACCTAATTACATGCATTTCTTTTTCTAAAGACACCCTATAATTCAGTAGCTTGTAGAACCATCATTAGCAGCATTAACTTGAATTGTTTTCTGTATAACTTTATACATCCATCATGTCATTGTAGAGAAATTATGGTCCTTACTTCTTTTCAGTGTTGCCTTGGTTCATTGAGGTTCGCAGGTATTCATCTGTACACAGTTCTCTTAAGGCACCAGCACAGTCAGGGTTGTCATCTGGACTCTGACTGGGCCATTGCAACATTTTGATTAATTTCTTTTTCAATTTTTCTTTCTCAGCCATTCTGTTGTAGAGTTGCTGCTGTACTTGGGATTATTGTTCTATTGCACAATCCACATATTACCAAGCTCTAGTTGTTAGACAGATGACCTCACCTTTGACTTCACAACACTTTGGAATACAAAGGAATTCATGGCTGACCCAATGTCACTGAAAACAAGGTCATGTGGTTGCAAAACAAGCCCAAATGATCACCCCACCGCCACCATGCTTGACAGTTACTACAATTTGTTTGTCCTGATATGCTGTGTTTGGTTGATGTTGAGCATTATGGCCAAACATCTCCACATTGGTATTTTCTGTCCAAATGACATTGATCCAGAAGTCTTGTGGTCTGTTGAGTTTCAAATCTACAAGCCTAAGTTGTGCTGCTATGTTATTTTTAGAGATAGGAGGATTTTTTCTGGCAACCATACTTGTTAAGCATTTTCCTGATAGTACTGTCATGCAGTTTAACAGTTAACATGTTAAATAATAGAGGTGGGAATCACCATACATCCCACGATACGATATTATCACAATACTTAACTCACGATACGATATTATTGCAATTTTTTAAAATATTTTGCGATATTCAGATTCTGTATATAAAGGTAAACTTTATCAATATTCATTTTATCTAATAACAAAGTCTCGCACTCAGTCTTTCTCTCATTCAGTCAGTTTTATTGTTGACAAACAGAACGGTTTGTATTACAGTCTAGTCCAACTTAACTGAATGCAACCATCTGGTACAATTATAGCTATTCTGAACTATGCAATTTATGAAAACTATGCAGCCCATTCAGCAACTGAAGAATTTGAAAGTAAATTAAAACAAAATATAATTTTACATTAAATAAAAAAGTTTTAAACTTAATTAAAATAATACATGTCTTAAAGTAAAATAAGTAAACTGTCATGTTTATTGCTGCCAAAAAAAAGTTAAACACATTTGGACAGTGAAGGAATGTCAGGATTCTTGCTCAGAAAAAGGATCAACATGCTCTGAAGTCAGAGCACAAAAACCTTTTTTGTAACAAAATATCGATTTCTGCTGTCCCTGTATCGATACATTATTAGCAAACAAAATATCACGATACTACACAGTATCGATTTTTTCCCCCACCCCCATTAAATAAGTCTGTAGAGTTTGAGTTATAGCTCTTAGGCTTTTTGTAGTTGATCTGTGCATTGCATGTGGTGAATTTGCTGAGGCATCCGCTCCTGGAAAGATTGTAGCATTGTGTTAAAACACACTTCAATGCTGCAGATCAGCAAACTGCTCAAACTTCTGCTTTTATGGAGCTGGACACATATGTTGATGATCAATTAATCAAATGCATTTGCTTTGCAGCCCCTGGCGGATACTTACCCTCTTAATTCCAATGGAAGCAGTAAGTGTGTACTTGTATCCATTAAAAACAAACAAACTAAGAAATAAAGCCAGTATTTTTTAAAAGCTTTGCCACGTTCCTCTGTCCATCATGCACACTTGCAGTTTTAAGCTTTGAAGTAAAACTTCAAACGACTTCAAACAACTGTAAACGACCTCATTTTGCTTTTTAGCACATCTAATTGAAAAGCCTGGGCTTTTTTCCTCCAAAAAGCTGAGCGAAAGGATAGTATCATGGTCCGTGGGTTGGTGACCCAAAGTTTTGAGTTTTATGGCTTCAAGATTTATTCTTTGGGATTTGTGATAGTTATTATATTCATGCTCCCTGTGTATGATAGTAGTGCTTCTGAGTTTGTCATCTTGGACTCTAGTTCTAGATTTCTCTTTAGATGATAATTCTTTTCTGTGTCCCGTCCATCCTGGCCTCATCTCTGTTTTCCTTCTGTCTGCATCTTTGTCTCAAGCATCTTTGTCTGGGTCTACGTGTTAGTCATGTCCCCATGTTTATCTTCTGTTATCTCCATGTCTTAGTCTCTGTATTTGTTCGCCTTTAGAGTCAAGTCTGGGTTTCTGCTCCCATGTTCTGTTACTTCCTGTTTTATTTTGGTACCCTGTGTTCCACGTGTATTATGTTCAGTTTTGCTTCCACTGTCTCCTCAGTCTGATTAGTGTTAGCAGTCTTCGCATCTGTGGCCTGTTCCATGTTGTTCACTGCATTTATATATTGTCTGAGTCTCTTGCTGTTCCTCGTCGCAATCTCCCATTTGCTGTGTGATCCATTTGAGTCTAGTTCATGAATCCCGGCTTCTTCCTTCTCAGAATTATTTTGTATTTTGTTTTCTTTATTTTAGCAATAAAGCCGCCTGGAGTTGAAGTTTGCCTCGCCAGTCCTGCATTAGGGTCTTTTTCCTGCCTGTCACGCAGCGATTCCTGACACATAATAGATACTGGACTTTGGTTTGTATGATTTATGTGAATAATTGCTCAAATGAAAACTGAACATTTCAGATGTTTTTTTTACAGTTATCTAAAAAGTGCACCATGTCAAGGTAAAAAGTGATCATTTGCTTTTTGTTTAAAGTTTATTGCCATCATGTGGCCAAAATAGTCAGACATTACAGGCTTAATTCAAGTAAAAGAAAGAAAAGTAAAAATGTAGTTGTCATTTAAATTCTATGTAGCAAGGATTGACAGCTAATGTTAGCTTAGCTCAGTAGTTCAGTGAGCAGCTCTGCTTTATTAGAGAACATAGTTTATATTTCTAAATGATGAATGACTAAAACAAAGTATATTTTAATTCTAAGTAATTTATATGAAATGTTTTTTAAAAAAATAGTAGGTGCTAATAATATAAATATAAATAATAATATAAATAACACAAATGGTTTGTATACACATTAAACTGTGAGATATAATAAGTATATCGTTATATAAACAAATACCCATGATAAGATTTTTCTCAAACATACCTCCAGAACTGTTAAAAATCATGGAGAGATAGAAAAGCAGAAATAGAATTAGCATGTAATTAGCTTTTCATGGGTACACTACGCAGATGTAAAAAGTGTCATAATTCTCTAAGTTGCAATAACTAACAATAATTAGCTAACTTATAACAGTCCAGTCTGGTGAGTTGGTGAAATTAAGCTAGATGCCATGTAATGATCTGCCACCATGTCGCTAGCTACAGGGGGACTGTTTAGGTTAAAAATACCTATGTATCACCACAGGTAATGCCTTTTTAGGGTGAGGCTTAAATAGTTCTAAATAACAGTACACTACACACTGAGGTCCAGTCAGCACAGCATTTTGAAAGTTCTGACAGACAAGTACCAAGATGGCACCAATGCCACATGGTTGGACATATATTCTACAAAAAGACACGGGTAAGCTTAACATTCATTATGAATTCTTAGTTGGCCATTGGGTTAAAATATTAGTGTCCTAGACCCTGACCCCAGATGCTCTTTTGAACAAAATGCTTCCTGTTTTTGTGAAGTTTTACAAATTGAGCTTAAGCACACATAGTGCTAATAAAAAGCTGTGAAGTGTTGAATGAAAAAAAGATTTTTTTTTAGGTATTATATCTTTTAAACAACAAGATGAGGGAACTGTGGCATGTTGGGTGGGACAAGAGTCCAGCTAAACAGAGGAGGCTTGGACCTGGAAGTATTATTATCTGAGAGTTCATAAGTCAACCCTTAACAAGGAGACCCTTGAAGACCAGTTGCTCTTCCTTTGCCTTCCTTTACATCCTTTCCTTTCTTGTACAATGCCACTTTCAATCTCTCCTCTGTGATGATGCTAGAAGGGTGGTAATTAGTATAAGTGCACTTTTGCATGTGTGCACATGTATTTGCACAAATCTTTGTGTGTAATCTGTGTTGTAGTCCTGCTGGTGGTGGTGGGGTTGTTGGACTTCTGCTCTACGGATGTCATAATTAGGAACTGGAATTCTGTGAATTCCTGGGAAGGCTACACGGTCCTAGAAGGCTTTTCATCTGCTGCATCAGCCCTGCCCCCTCTCAGCCTCTGGCCTTATGGAAAAATACAACATGTTCCAACACACACCATCACGGCAATCAATTACCCCTAACTGTAGAAAACACATCGTAAACAACAAATATCCCAAAACATCCTACAATTGTAACCTCATGGCACTGAGGTTCACAAACATCTGTGACATGCTGGTTTGATCTGGACCCAACCACTAATTCATGAGCTGGCTAATTAACCTCAACTATTCTAAATATATCGTGTGCTTTATTTGTACCACTATAAGAAAATAGTTCCTTACTTGGTGTTTTTGTTTTCCAAACAAGAAAAAAAGTGGTAAATGCATCCTCAGCAATACAATAAAATGCTTTCCTTAAAGACAGGTACTCATATATAAGCTGGTTATATGAACACAATAACAGTCAAATGCTTTCTGCATATGCAGGCGCCAGAATAGAAACAATGCTTTCCAATCAAGCCATGTCAAACAACACTTTTCTAATGAGCTGCCTACCAGGGTTATTATTGCTCGCGGATGTTGTGTCCAAGATGTATCTGAGAAGCATAAGCTAATCAACGACCCAAATAAAAGTGTGGCTACTCCTCCTACAGAAAGTAACTGCTTATATACCAGCGATTCTTCAAACCCACATAAAGCTAAGCTGAGAATTTGGCAAAATTCACTATTTTTTACTTTGAGGTTTGGCACTACACACCAAGAGTGAGGTAGCTTTTCTAGACATTTTTGGCTGCTGATTTTCAACTTAAATGGGGGCTTTGGTGAAAAGCCTAAAATTATCCTGCTGGTTATCGTGAGGTTAACTAAATTCTTTTGCTTCATTCTGCCATGAAGTACTCGTATTGTGATTTTTGGACTCTGGTTAGAAATGGAACAACAGAGGGTTTGTTTGATATCACCAGAATTACTGATACTAATACACCTGGTGCTACTATAAAAAAGACAAAAAAACCAATAATAATAAGAGTAATACGTATTTAAGCAATTTTAGTTTTGTTTTTGGATTCTGGTTTTAGCGTTATTTTAAATTATAGCAGCAAATATTGCTTTACACCTAACATGACAAGTGGTAACTCTAAATTGCCCATAGGCGTGTATGTGGGTGTGAATGGTTGTCTGTCTCTATGTGTTAGCCCTGCGATAGACTGGCGACCTGTCCAGGGTGTACCCTGCCTCTCGCTATAAGACAGCTGGTATAGGCTCCAGCCCCCCCGCGACCCTGAAAAGGATAAGCGGAAGAGAATGGATGGACGGATGGATGACTAATAGGTTTGTTTTTAAGGTGTACTGACATTTCTGACATGTCAGTTTGTCCAAAGGTCATGTAACGCAAGAGTATTTGCACTGGGAGAAATGCATGTATCTTTACATTTGGTTGCCAATTATTTAACTGCTGCTGATCAGCAGTTGATCAAGTGCCATTTCTTGTAATATCTTGTTTGAGCCTTGTGTTTAGGGCTCTGTTGAGTTGTTTCCTTTGTGTTTTGAGTAATGAAATGGATTTAAATGTCCCTTCACATTTGGATACCTTTTAATAGCCCTGGATTGACACCCAGTGCCCAAGACCTCACAGTGCCCTTATGTGTAAAAAATCCGAACACACGGCCAAATTCAATTTAGTTTGCCAGCCTTAGTGATGCTGGAGACATCCAACCTATTAGTTTTTCACAGGTTGGCCTAACATCAGGTTTCACTGGCCTCCATGTAGGCTGGTGTTACTATGTGATGATAATTACACAATAAACATACTGAAAAGTGTAAAACGTATTTCAGCATTAATACAAAACCCTATTTATAAATCCATCAAGGTGAGGTTTCAGCCACTGAACACAGGCCTCTGTAATTCAATTACATTCAGTTCTATTTTATTTATATAGTGCCAAATAACAACAACAGTCACCTCAAGATAAAGACTCTACAATAATGATGTAATGACAGCAAAAATCTAATTGTACCGAAGCAAGATATGCCACAGGATCACGGACTGCAAGAAGTTTATGTTTGTGTAGGTTTGTGTCTGTATTTTTTGTGTGCACATTTTTATTAAAGGGCAGTGATCTGTCATGGTAGGCGTGCTGCCAGGAGATGTGGTGACAGATGAAATGAATGACATGGAAGAAGCTGTGTGGTTGAAAAATCCTTCAGAAACTAAATTAAATCAATATGACTTCACCTCAAATATATATGCATACGTCACACAGTCAGCTCATTCACGTATCTTCCATATTACCAGCAAGTGAATAAATTGATAAATGAGGTTGCCATATGCCCTCTCAAACACATTTATATGCCAGGACCAGCATTTTAGTCTTACAGTGTTCCAATGCAAGAATACTGTGAGCCAGCTTGTCTTCTAACACAGTCTAATGAGGCAGCACCAAATGACTATCCACTCTAACACTCTTTCTCTACGTGCACTTCTCTGAATATCCCCCATGTCTTGGCTGACCTGACTCTGAATATGGGTCACAGGCTACACAATCACCTTGTAATTACCAGAGAGTAAACAAGCCAAGCCAGAGGAGAAGTTTTAATGATTGTCAGGCTGCCACAAAGGACCCTTCATTTCTAATGAGGGGTAAGTGTGTCATATTATGTTGCACAATTGTTGGACCTGACCACCACGATAAATATAGCATCCCTCCAATATTATGGGATCAAGAACATTTTGGGTGATCAGTGCAATCAAACAGAAGTGTAACCTAGAAAGACTTCCTCTGCTTCGACGATGATGTCAAAGCTGACCTTACATAATAAACACTTTGCCCAATTCTTGAATCAGATGATTAATTGCTCACCAGTCTTTTCAGCAGCTATGACACTATGTGCCACCCACGTAGTCCACTCCGGCCTCATGTCTCACTCTCATTAAACAGGGCCTTTGTGTCCCAGCTGCTCTCGTTTTGTCCCAGCATGCCCACCTGTGTCTCTAGCCATGATGACATCACCTCTGACCTAATCGAGGTTAGCGCATCCAAGGTGAGGGCTCTCACAGGCAGCTACAGTCCATCTCTTTCCCCTTATCACTCAATAACTCCTTTGTGCTGGCGAGGCCTGTGGGCTTATATGGACAGTAATGAGACGGGGCACTTTGTAATCTGCCAGCACTGTAGCAATATAACCCATACAGAGCAAACTCTATAATAGCACATTGTTTGAGGCAAGTTAAGTGATGGTCTGCGATGTGGTGCTTTCACACCACTTGGAGTCACAGCCCAGAGCTGGCCTGCTGAGCTGGGCCAGTAAAACCTCTCTTTTCACGAGTCAGGTGAGTTAACACACCAAGAGACCGGGAAAAGCTTTGCAGCTTGCTGCTGAAATACTGCGAATTTGTATGCACACTCACAAAAAAAGTTTAATCTAAACACACCTAAATTCGGAATGGTCTTATAAAATAAGTTTTGAATGTGGTCAGGGTTTGGGAGATGCAAGGAGAGGAGGCAACATCTCATGCACGCACACACACACACACACACACACACACAAATGCACACAGCCATAAACTGAGCCAGATTTAGAAACTAAGATATCATATTCAGGTTCCTCGAAGACTTTGGTATGTGATATTTCACAGCTTCTTCTTCTCACAGCCCAGCACTCCTGCTTTCTCGTGCGCTTTCTATTCTGAGAGAGTTACTGAGTTATGTTTACACAGCAAAGTTTAAAATTCTGCTTTGATTTACTGCTTAGATTTTTTTTTACAGCATCGTTTTTATTAAGGTTTTTTTGTGGCTTTATTTAACAGCCCTCAGACAACGTAGCAAGTAAAGACGTGGTATGCTTGAGTAGAATTATGTCAGTGATATAGAGGTCATATGTAATCACACAGTTCCAGTGGCTCACTGGTTGGGTTGGTTTGCACAAGCGACTAACTCAGTATTAAAAACTGTTATATAGCAGTTTTATTAGCATATATTTTGGTTTTAAAGGTATAGTTTACGTTTTATCTCTCTTGCTGGGAGTTATTTGAGAAGACTGGCACCACTTGTGCACATGTCTGTACTTAGCACAAAGATAGAAAAACAGCGAGATAGTCTTGTATTACGCCCTCGGGGGAACCTCGTTTTGTCAGCATAAAACTGCACTTTACGTGTACATTAAAAAGAAAAAAAAAAAGACACAAGTTGCACGTTCAGAAATAATATCACCTGAGGTGACTTTTTTTTTTTAAGTTACTGTTTTGACAGCACGGGATACCGTAAGGTTTCGAATCAATCCTCGGTGGGGTCACTCAGGAGTTATTGTCCGGCAGTTTTCCACAACAAAGCCTGAACTTGTAACCAAATTACACACACATGCTTCCCGTAAAGCACCGTAAAGAGTCTGTAAACTAGTAACATTAATTGCTGTCACAGAAGCCTCTCTCGCAGTGAAGCGTCCCCCTAATTCACACACAAATACGCACACACTTGCACACACACCCCAGCTTGGCCTCTCTGTTGTGGTTTCATTGGTCGGTCACTTGCCAGGGCCCCAGGGGTCCCAACTCAGAACACATGTCCGCTTTCTGTATGTTTACAGTACAGCAGTCAAAGTGAATGAACGTTACGGCTGTCAAAGCACACTTGTCTCTTTTCTGGACGCTGTCACCGCAAGAAGACAATGCCTTTGTGCAATGTAAACATGAAAAATATTCTTAATACACCAAAAACAAAACACAGTTAAAAAGTAAAAATAACAGCTTTAGCTGCCACGTGAACCAGACCACAATGATGCTCACACTTTAGATGTCTCTCATCCACAAACCGTCACTGCTCTGCATGCATGCATGTAGATATACAAGTGTGCAGTCAAGATGTCAATAACAAGTGCTTGGAGGCTGATGCGCAGCATCACTGTCACATCCCCAAAATGTGAAAATAGCTCAAATCAGCACTGTAGACTTTATAGATGGCAAGACATTACTTAAAACATAGTATGTTAACCTCTGTAGTGGGTACCAAACAGTAAACCTAACCTGCTACTGACAAAGCGATTGGACTAAAGGTGCAGATTAGTCACTAAATGGAAGTTTATGTGAGATTTTTCAGTCGAATTTACAGCTGTGTTTTGAAACTATACTGCAGCTGGACAATGTCTGATCACAGCATAAGATTATCTTTAACCTTGTGCACAACATTTTAAGTCATGTCATTCATTTGGTTTGTCAAACCGCTGAATGTTCTGGCTCTCTGTGCCAATGCTTGGTGTTTTGTGTTGCATTCAAGTAAAACATTAAATATGCATTGCGCGATAGAGGTCCTCGTCTCTCCACTATTCACCAAGTAACTTTTTTTTTCATTGGTTGTACTTATTTGTATTTTTGTATTTCCTTCAGATATCTGTACCTGAGCTGAGGTAATGCAAAAATGTCCCTGTCGTGGGATCAATAAAGTCTTATGTTATCTTATCTGTAAATACTGGGATGCACAATTATATGAAAAGGATGAAAATGCCACAAAACTTGTGAACCATCTCTTGAGTTGCGATATTAGCATCAACTGCATTTATCTTGTAGGTAAAAGAAATAAATGAAAAAAATTTACATGTCTAGGTGTCCATCAGCTGGTGATTTCTCTGTTGTCTGTGTTTCTGAAACTGTATGACAGGCCCAACTAGGCTCCACATAGAGCCACTGCAAATGGGGTGTACACAGTGAAACCAAGTGAAACAAATGTTGATGCTATTGTATTTGCCTAAATATTTCACTTTATTCAACTTTGATCTTTTTTTTATTCTTATTTTTTTTTTAATGTGGTGGATGGTGAACGAAGTGACGTTATTTCTGCTTCCAAAGCGAGGCATGCCAGAAGAAGTTTGCAAACTGCTGATGTGCACTGACTCGCTGAGGACTCAGGTATTCCTGTGAAAAAGCTGCAGAAAGAAGCAAGTGCACGTGCCAAGAGTGACACTTTTGCTGAAAGTGACTGTGGCTGTTAAAATGCCAATGATCACAGCAGAAAGGTCGTTAGGTTTTTGTGCCTAAACTCTCCAGGGGTTGTTTTTCCCATACGGCCTGAATGCAGCGTCAGTAGGCAGCAGTGATGCACACGCTATTACGAGCCTGTGGTCCACTTCAGTGCCCTGATTGGGCCAAATCGAGGGTGTGTGGACAGCGTGGGCAGTTTTTAACAGACGTGAATTGAGCAGGAGACTTCACTTTGTGGTACAGACACAACTGGAAACGGATCAAGCTCTTCTCCAGACACGTGCCACTGCGCGCTATACTCCCTCCTGCGTGGACGTGATGGAAGTCGGCTGGACTTTTAAAATACTGGAGCGTTGCAATTTCCATTCCGTGCACATCAAGCTTAAGCCAATTTCTGGTACTATGTATCACTGTACATTCTATATAGCTGTGTGCTTGAATTGAATATTAATAGCATATTAAAAAAAAAATCGAGTATTAGGACAAGTAGAGAAGACAGAGTGGGGCAAGATTGTCATAAATTCATGGCAGAAAAAAAAAGTCTACCACATCCACAAGAGGAATATAATGGGAATATTGAAATGCTGAGGTTTTCTGTGCTGCATCATCTCCTAGCCAAAATACCTCCCATTTCTCAGCTGTGGTGACTTCTCCAAAGCTCATTCCACTGACTAAAAACCTCAATTAAAACGATAGATACTGCAGTCTCGAGACAATAATTATCTATATTTAGAGCTATAAGTGATCATCATTTTGGTTTAGGTTAAAGCGGGAGTCCAGTTCCCACTCTAGGCTAATTTCATTGATGGTCTAAATATAGGCTAGGTTCTTTTTTTCTTTTAGTTTCCTTTTTTTCCTTTTAGTTTTTTCCAACAGTCAGAGCCAGAGTTTCCCAGGAAAATGATTTTTTCTTTCCCTGAAAATAAATTAAATGTTATGATAAACAGATTTCAAAGTCACAGATCTATGAAATTTGGGCTGCCACAATCAGATGCATGCTTGTCTGTCTCTTCCTCTGTCTGTCCTTCACTCTCCCACACACATGCACACACATGCACACAACTTCCAATAGTTTATGGGGCATCTGAGCAGTGGCGTAATGTATTTACCTTGGGTTCTGGTCGTAGATGGGCCGTTACCACCCACCCTTCCACCCCCAACGTAGTTTGTTACACACCTCTGGGTTTTAATAGTCAACCGATGCCTGTGGTTTGAGGAGGTCTCCTTTCCTTGCACATTAGGCAAAGAGGAGAGTTGCTCAGGTTGTGGACGTGAGTGCGTTCATCCTCCTGTGTGTGAGTGTAGACAGCTGGGTTCATTACAGAATGGTCGCCCTAGTGCTGTGCTGTAATTAAAAATGAAAAGGAACAGACAATTAGTATCAGTGGGCCCCCTGGAGGCTTCAGATATAAATGCATTTCCCATATGCTGCACCTTGACGGTCATTTCCTGCTGTCCTTGCCATTTCTTTTTTCCACATGTAGCAGCCCTCTGGCATCCCAAGCCATGCACCCATGCTTGCATCACTCTACCGACTCCTATAGAGGGCTTTACCTGAAAAGCAGCAATGCCATTAGGTCACTGGAAAAATTCAGAATATGGAGACTTAATGTTCCTTCTGCAGTGAGCTTGCAGTCATTCCACATGGCATCCTCAAGTGTTGCTCTTGAAAAAGATTCCTCAAGCGTCTCCAAATGCGCAACATTGCCAGTGTTTGTCCTCTATTCTTAGATCACTCCCTGTAGTAGTGAGTAGGAACTCATTGTCACAGACTAAACTGGGAATTGTGTAACAGAGCTCTCTGTATGTAGTTCCCCATAAAAAAAAGTTAAGGAATTCTATTTATAGCAGTCAGCAGTCAGTCATAAAAGTTATTATAATCTGACTATAAATCAGTGTATGTTATTAATAGGCTGGTGTGCAATTGCCAGGCAGTTAAATTTCATTAAGCGTTTCTGTCACAGCAAACTTTGCAACCACCTTCTGTGGAAGCAGTGTTCTCACACATGTTGTCGACACTGCGCTTAATTTAAAAGCTGCCTTGGAATAATGAGTAGTAAGCTGCAGATTCACTGACATCAGATTGTTTTTTTATTGCAGAGTGTTTGGACATTACACATGTTACATTTTCCAGCATATTGGTAAGCGTAATGCGTCTTGAATCTCCCACTGCTCTGTGTATCCTATGTAAGTGTTTCCATGGCATAAGCAGACTTTCTGTTTACTTTTCATTGCTGCAATAAAAAGCAGGAACTGCAGCTTATCTTAGATCAAATCAACTAGATAAAGACTATTAAACGTCTGGTTGGGATATTGGATGTCTGAGGGTTATGCTGATTGTAGAATTCAAGTCAGCTTACTCATGAATATTGCCTTAGAGGGCCAGTTTTTATGGCAAAAAGGGGACTTTTCGCTGGACACTCCCCTAAAACCTTGGACGTGGATTTCTGCGTCTCTGATTGGTTGTAAAGCCCCGACCGACAACACCTGCTTAACTCCTTCATCCAAATTGACACCCGGGGCTCTTAGAAATATAGGCAGCATCACTTCCAGCTCGTGCATTCAGTCCAACAGCTGCCCCATAAGCCACCGAGCAGCAGCTCCGTCGATCCAAGGTGCACCCTCACCCACGCAGAGACACTCGCACTCGCCGAATCTTTGCAGTGGGGATAGAAGCTCATTGTCGGAGAAGCAATGTTTGTCAATCTGGCCGTGCTGCTGCTGCTGGTTTTGTCAGTACTGGAGCAAGTAGTGGGAACGGATAATATTGACATTTATGACACCCCCCCGGAGAAACCTGCGAGCCAGAAAGGACGCCTCTCGCTGCAGAACACAGGTAAGAAATGAGTGGCAATAGAGGTAAGAGTCGTGGGGTTTGACCGGACACGTGTTTCTCGTGGCTGCACAATTAAACCATGCAGGAGGCACGTTTAGTCGGTTTTGGCAAATCCGTTTTTAAAAAAAAATTAAAAAAAATAAAATGTTTTATTTTTATTTATTTATTTTAACTTAAATCCCGACGTTTCACTCGAGAGACGTTTTTCGATACCTGCGAAAGACGATATTTTGTAAATACTCAGATAGAAATTCAGTATGTTAGTAAACTATTAATAGAACGGCGCAAGGTAATAGGCAACGTATACGGCAGCGCATCTAGGTGTGCGTGCGCGCTTGTTAATGTGTGCGCGCGTGCCACAGCTGATTATTTCAGTGGTTAGCTGCTTAAAAAAATACATGTAAATATGTATGTCTGCGCTGTGTAGGCTGTCTCCTGATATCAGTGCTGGGTGAGGTGTGCAGGTTAGTAGAGCGGTAATGAGTGCACTAGTGCGGTGCTTGGTCTGCGCTGAAGGCAAGCTGGAGTTAATTTACTGAACCAATCCTCTGAGGCAGTAGTGCTTATTAAATACCATTAAAAAAAGGGGAAGTATGCTTCACCCAATTAACACAAAGCCCCAACACCAATACCACCACCACCATCACCTTCTCGGACTGCTGTTCTTTCCCTGGAACTTGCACTTTATATTGGGTGATTTTTACCCTCACAGACTCCAAGTCTTGGTCGAGACCGACCATGTGAACCTGTGTCAAAATATTAGAGCCTAGTTGTTATCTTTCCTCCACGCTGAAAAAAAAAAAGGGGACAAACTCCAATGCAGGTCTCTCTCTCTCTGCAGAGACCCTGGTAACACCACTGTGTAATTCAATGCAAGCTGCGGCCAAGCTCGTACGATCCAAGCACATTCCCGTGATGCCAAAACAAGCACTGCTGACAGCGGCTCACTTTTCTTGCGCACTAAAGTTCAACTCAGTGCCTACAAAACCCCCGTAGCAGCCCCCGCCCCTCTCTCCTCCAAACACACACACACACACAGCCTCACCACCACCACTACCACGAAAAAAAGAGGCTCTTTGTTGACAAGCGGGATTTCTAATAAGTCACACTTAATCCTTTATTTGCTGTGGTCGAGACAGAGTCTCCTTTTCTTGCAAACAGGGCGTAACTCTGCCTGTGAGACAAAAACTGTTCTCACGCCCATCAGTTACCAGCTCCAAAACTTATCACCTGTGTAATGATGTATTACTTAAGTTAACAGTTAACGGTTGTCAGAGCCAGACTGAACTGTAAATGCTCTGTTGCCTCACGAGGTAACTTGCCATCTGCCACATTAATCTAAAATTGATACGGGGTCCCACTGTGATTTGTGATGTGATTCTGCCCTTTTTTTTGTTTTTTTGATACTTGTATCTGATGCCTGCAGTTAAAACAAAAGAAAGGGGGAAAGAGACAAGCCTTTGATGTAAATGTGAAAAGTTCTCTTTTTTGTGCTTGCATCACTGCTGTTGCATTTTCAGTATGCACACTTGATTGGCTCTGCAAATATAAGAGTACAAGACTTGTTGATGCACATTTAGGGGGGACACTGAAATGGCTGCTTGTGTTTCCTCCACAAGTAGTTAAGGCTGTATCTGCAATGCACCATCCTATCTCAATGCTAGGCAGTGCAGATGGATTGTGGTGCAGAATGACACAGTAATATCTGTCACCAAGTGTTCCTCTGCAGGAACCCCTCAGCTTGGGGAAATTAAGACTTCCTCTCATCCCTGCACACACCCTCCCCTGCATTCTTTCTCTCTCTATTAGAGAGAACGCACATGAACAGCATCTGTGGAAATAGTTATACGCCACATCAGCTTTATGATTTGTGCAGCAATCGGTGCTGAAGTGGAGTTGTGCCTCCAAGCTGTATGGTCTTCGTTGCCAGCACGCTTGTAACGGTCTGCGTGCTTTCTATGCTGAGAGCAGATGATAAGGTCCCTCCTCTAACCTGTTCTCTGTTTCCAGCTGAGATTCAGCACTGCCTGGTGAGTGCAGGGGATGTCGGCTGCGGTGTGTTTGAGTGCTTTGAGAACAACTCCTGCGAGATACGAGGGCTACAGGAAATCTGCATGACGTTCCTGCACAACGCTGGCAAATTTGACTCTCAGGTACTAAACTAATCTGTCTGTTAGCAAAAAAGAAAATGGTAAAACAAGAGGCAGCTTTCCTTTTTATTAGTCCATTGCTTCTGAATCATCAATTTTCTTTTTAGAAGTGCGATCATACATGCCCTGAACTAATCATCTATTTCTTTTTCCCTTTCTTGACAAGTTCACATGCCTTTCAGCGGAGTGATGTGTGTACAGTTAGGACTAAGCGTCATGAGCCAGCTGGCTAGAAGCCCAGTGAGCTCCCTTTTCATACATAGCAGAGGTTGAAACCCTGCCAACCCAGGCTTGACTGGGGTGTTAATATGCCTATAGGGTCACATACTAGGAACTTACATTTCAGAAGATTTCAGTAGAAGAACAGCGGTATTTGACTACTGATTACAGAATTACATGTCCATTTTCCTTGTGAATAAAGTGTAGTTACCATTTATAGAACACAACCAAAAATACACTCCAAAACTACTAAAATAGATGTACGGTACCCACAAAATGCCAAAGCTATCTGTGTAAGTACTATACATGCAAGAGAGAAGGAACACCACATGAGCTTGCTCTATAGCTGATTTTCTAGGAACTTAAAGGGAACCCGTCTTTATGCGTACATAGGGGAAGTCCTTCATCAAGGATGCTTTGAAATGTATGGCGCATGGTCTGCGACACAAGTTCGGCTGCATCAGCAGAAAGTGCGTGTCCATTAAGGAGATGGTGTTCCAGCTCCAGAGAGAGTGCTACATCAAACACAACCTGTGCTCTGCCGCTAAGGAGAACGTGGCCGTCATGGTGGAGATGATCCATTTCCAAGATCTATTCCCCAAAGGGTAAGGGACTGATCTGGACCAGGTTTAGAGCGGTATTTTCTCTAAGCCGTCCCTTCTCTTTAATGCCAGATCTTTTTTTGAAAAAAAAATTACGATTTTGTGGATATTTTTATTTGTTCTTCTGTTGATTGTAAAGATGCATGTCAGTGAAGTCTATCCATTTGCTAGACGCTTATTGTACTTCCAAGCCTAACGTGCCTCTCTCTGCTCAGTCCATATGTAGAGCTGGTGAATATTCTCCTGAGTTGTGGAGAGGAAGTGAAGGAGGCGCTGTCACGCAGCGTCCGACTACAGTGTGAGCAGAACTGGGGGGCCCTCTGCGACAGCTTGAGCCTCTGCACCTCAATGGCCCCGTCTCCTGCCAGCACCCCAGTCGAAAACCGCCGCCACCTCATGCCTTCACAGCCTGAACCGGAGCACCCTCGCCTGCCGCGGCAAGGTGAAAAGGAGAAAGCTGGTAAGGCAGGCTTCAGCTCTCACCCACGTAACCGCAGCCAGGGACCCCGCCGTCATAGTCCGGAAGCTGGAGTGGTGGCTGAGGAGGAAGACCCCAAGGCCACCGACATCCGGAGGTGAAAGCTCAGGAAATGGACTTTTGACCTCCTACACCATTTAAAAGCCACACTTGCAGACTTGTGTACACCTTCACACAACTACAAACACACACATATTCACACACCTTTCAACACACACACACAAATTCCCATAGACTGAGCTGAAGGAAACAAGCCCCGACTTTTCCTATCCTTATTCCGCCCTTTCTAGTCATTCCAGCAGTCCCACATGGTAAATGTGCAGGGTAATCATGGTGTAGCTCATGCCAGACTGTAGGCCACATTATCATTATTATTATTATTATCATTATTATTATTATTTTAAAAATGAATAACAATTGTTGACTATTTCAGCTGTTAGGACTATTTTGGCTCTAATATAGCATTTTCTCAAATCATACTCACTGTAAGATTTGATTATATTTGTATTATTTATTTTATTCTTTATGCAAAGTTGAAATATCAATATGTACATAGAATATCTATATTTATATGAACATGTATAAATATAGTTACAATATGCAATACTGATGACATAGTATATGGTGTGCTGTCTGTCATTCTCTTCACAGTATTGCACCCATCACACAAAGGTCTGTAGATATGTAACATACACTATTTGCTGTTTTCAAAGTGGAGATATGTATTATAACTATAGATACTTGATGATTAATACAAATTGTACAGGATTTAAGTCCAGTTCTGGCACATATGAATTGTAGTGCATGACGGCCATTAAATGTGTGCATTCTTCAAAGTGTAAGTCCACTCGGAAGAGAATGAAAATGTAATGCTACGAATATGAGCAGTTAGTTCACACTTGTATGTATCGATAAGTCTCTCGCAAAGCTAGAAATAAGAGCGCAGAGACGCTTCGTCGATGTCACCCTGGCACCGCTCTCTGGGCAGCAGTCAATGGGGATCTGTATGCTTCACGAGTATTAGATATATTCTATTCACGTGTCTTACTTTAAATGCAAGTATCACACCACTCTCATTCATTGTTAATAGAGCTCTGGAAACTGTGTGTCAGAGACATTGCAGATCGGTGTCAGTGTGTTTGGTTTCAGGAGCCGTCACTCATGTTCACAAACAGCAGCTGAAATGTCAAATGTGTGACTGTCAGCTATCAGCGGCAAAGAGGATGTT
>NW_024582380.1:3346705-3356659 GCF_018398535.1 Haplochromis burtoni
CATCAGCGTGCCTAAAGTCATTAATGTCCACCGTGACCGCTTCTCTGTGATTTTAATTGAATCGATTATACTGTGTCATGAGGGAGGTTTTAATGTTAAAGCTATTTTGCGAAGGTGTTGAGCCACAAAGTCTCGGATTTTGCATTGTCGGTTTGTGTTTGACCAGTGCAGCTTGAGAAATAAGACCACATTAGCTCAGTAGTCACCCTCTAGCCAGAGACCGTTTCCTTTAAGCAGCCTGGATTTCCTTTCGACGACGGCACCAAAAAGGCCTGCATCCTCACTGAACCAGGTTGAGCCATGCTGCCCTTCCTCGGTGTCCCAGTGGGTAGGAAAGAGGCTTGACAGAAACCCTCCAGATCTCCTGGCCCCTATAAATTAGTCCTTATTCATCTCTGGTCCCATACCTAGGTCAGACATGAAGGCCTGTTATTCTACCCGTTAGAGCCGCAAGCAACACAGCGAGGACCCAGGAACTGGGTTAAGTCCACACACGGGGGCTCTGGCGCTGTTATTCTAAATGTTATATTTACAGAGGTCACCAGAGAATTCCTCTGGGTCACAGCCAAGAGCCAGCAAAACAGAGAGGCAGAGACGAGTGGAGCAAGGAGTGAGACGAGCCCAATGTTCTTTCTTTCTTTCTTTCTTTCTTAAATGTGATGATTCACTCTGTCTTTCCTTCTCTGAGGACTCTTCTTTTCCTCCTTTAGGGCACAGACATGCAGATTTTTGACCATTTCAGGCCAGTCACATGCTTCAGTTGTGGAAGTGCAGTTTATGAACACATTTCACCACATGCTGAGGAGTGCTTTGTGCAAAAAAAAAAAAAGACATGTTCAGATTTTGTGGCTCAGTTAAAGCTTTTTCACAGTTTTTTCTCCTTTTACTACATACTAAAGATAAAGATTTATTCTCCCACTCATTTAGACACAATCTTAAGTGCAACTTTGAGGCTTTTTTTTTAATCATTATTATTATTATTATTATTATCATTATTATTATTTTTTTGTGGAAGTTGGGATTCCTGTGACATCCCAGCATAAGACATAAGCTAATCCTATGAGAATGTACTGTATGTTTGTAACGTGACAATCTGTTAAGCGCTCTGTCATTAGGTTTGATATGGCTTTTTGTAATACTATAGTGGCTTGAATGGCTTTTTTTGCCCTGTATGTGTTCAGAGGAAAATAAAACTAACCAGGTTTCCTGTATTCTTAGTGCTCCATAACTACATCACAGGTTTTCCTCTGTTAAGCACAAAGTCTCTGCTTTCACTGCTTCTAACTACAGGACATCATCTAGAGACTTGTAACTTACTTGGGTGATGTTGGGTTTATAACCCTTGAAGTATCTTTGGACTCTTTAAGTCAGATGAACATTGTTCATTAAAATATTTTTGTCTGCATTTTGTGTTCTTCAAGGCAATTTTCTTTCTTTTTATCAATGTTAAAGTTGCATAAAACTGCAAACAGACACCAGAGGCAAACCATTTACTCAGCTCTAAGTACGTTAGCAGAGAAGGCCTTGACGTCTCAGGTGTACCCACAGGTTAAAAGACACCCTATTCTCATTTGACTTGCTGCCTCCTTTCTGACAGTGAAATATGGACTGTGTTTAAAGTTTCAAGGACTGGAAATATCCTCTCTTTTGAAAGGGCCCAAACATTTACGTCAGCAGCTCTGGATTGTATGCAATGCCGGGGCTGGGTTTAGGGTGTCAGTTTTTATGAGAAGGCCCAACAGTGTACATTGCCTCACCAAACATTTAGACAGTGCTCTGATTTGAAAGGTAGACTTTCACCTTTTATTCAGGTGCTCAAAATCATTCTAAAGTCACTTGTAGGTCATACACAAAGGTGGTAGTCACACAAATCCTGTATTCTATTTTTCCATTTGTCTTACTGTGTGGCAGGGGAGAAAGGCAGCAGCATGTCTGTGATACTATATAATTTGGCTTAATTCAGATATGGACACTCTGCAGTTCTGTGTGATTCGGCTTTGCACACTGTGCACTGCTGCATTTCTCAGTTGGTAGTGATAGGGATTAACCACTTGGTGGCGACATCTCTGCTTATTGACACAAAACTAACTGGAGGAAGCAGGTGATTGATTATTAAAAGTTGAGATTCTCAAAGGAAACTACAAATTGTTTTATAGATGAAAGAAATAAAGACAAAATATTTCCAGGTTTACATTTTACTTTGACATCGGCAGCATACAGAGAAGTTGTCATAAGGCCAGGATTAGAGTCTAAATGTCAAGAATGTGAATACAGCTTTAACCTCTTCATTAGCTTTAAGTTAATTTCTGACTTAAAACATGGATTTAAACCATCGTGAGTTTTTGTATGTCTGATACCAACCTCATTGATGTATCTTGTTTTTGCACTTTATTTATTTTTTATTCAAATAGGTATGTGTCTTTCGTTTTTTAATATAGGTTTCATTGCAAATCATAAAATGTCCCTTCTTTAGAAAGAAGAGTCACCTTCAGATCATTGCATGTTATATGTTAAACTTCTCCATATGTTCATATGTAGTTCATACCACACCCAAGAGGTAAGATGCTGGGCCACAGTGTGTTTCAAGAACAGGTCTAATGCACTGTGGTATTAATTCTGCCAGACTTCTATTTTTCCAGTTTTCTATTTTTCCATTTTCTTAACTGCTTATCCAAGTAAGATGTGGACAGTTTCCAGACTTTGTTTTTTGCCAGTGATAATATTGATGGTAGAGCATGCTGACTAATGTGTCAGTCCATAATTGTGACTCCAAAGGCCATTGCGCCATTTTCTTCATACTTATCAAACTATATGTTGAAACCTCTTATCATTCAGATTAAAAGAAAATGATTCCAGAAGCGATAACTCCCGTAATAACAGAAATGTTTCATCATAGTATAAAGACTGTCATTCAAAAGATTTCTTTTAACTGATTTGCAGTGAGGATTTCTTCAAAGGCAGGGGAGGGAAATTAATTTTCCCAAGGAGCCACATGGAAAAATTGGACTGTTGTGGAGGGTCACACCACTAAGCTTATAAATAATTTATATTGAGCATTTCAGCTTATTGGTGTGGCCCTCCAAAACAGACCCAGTTTCTCATGTGACCCCTTGGGAAGAGTAATTGCCCATCCCTGTTCTAAGGGGACAAGTGGACCCAAATCAAGTTAGTAGCGATCAAGGGGGTTTGTGTTTTTTCTTTCATTTGTCACATATCAGTATGTACAGTGAACATATTCCCTACTTTTGATTTTATATTTATGTGGCATATAAAACATTTCTGCTAGCATTAACTGTACGGTGTGGCGTCAAACAGGATTAGAGAGCATGAGAGAGATTATGCGGTGCCACGCTAAGCTTTTTACAACCATGCTTTGAGTCAGAGATGGATGACCTCCTGGACAAACAATGGGCTGCTGACTGGACCAGAAATCTCCCAGCTTTCATGGTTGGTATGGCAACTGAGCTCTGTCAATATTGAAGCGACAGTCATATCTCAGACAAGACTGAACAGAAGCAAGAGAGGATGTGCCTCCGAGCTGCGAAACCTGAGAAAGCTGGTTCCAGGCGCTTTGTGAACGTCTGCCCCGTGTGCTCCAATGTGAACTAATGAATAAATGACTGGGTGCCCAAGTTTCATGGATGAATCATTTAAGAACCATCTGGGGTTAAAGTGTGCACACCACCTCCTTCTACTGTTGGGTTTAAAAAGACAGATGTCCTGTATGTGTGTGCTACAGCTGTCAAACACACCAATCTATTTTCTGAGCTGCATGAAACACATGAAACCTCTGCAGCAAGGCCTACTCTCATTTGGAAATATTCAATACACTTTCAATTCGATGCAATTCACTTTACCTAAATTTAATTCAGGTCAGTTTTTTTATATAACAGTAATTCAGAACAACAGTTATCTTGAGGCAGTTAGAAATTGTGGTCGCTGGCCTTAACTTTGAAGAAAATACATGCTTTACTAATAAACATTCGGCAGACTGGTCGGGCCAGGACAGAAATGAGCCAGAAATACCTGAAAAAGTTCCAGGGAAAGAAAGGATAGAGAGGACAAAGACCAACAAGAGAGGACACAAAGATAACTGCATGTAATAGTAATGTGGAAATAGCATATGAGGCCTGAGTTATACCAGCATACCTAAGGGATCATCCAGGGTCATCTGAGCCGACCTAAACTATAATGTTTACCAAATAACACAACTCTAAGCCTAATCGGAGGTGCCTCATAGCTGAAGGCTCCACCTCTTCTTATACTGTCAATACAGAGCATGTTGCTCTCCAGACAGAAAAAATGATACCATTTATATTGCTTGACCTCTTGATGGGCACAATGGCGTAGCAGATGGTTGCACAAAATGTGCAGCATACATTAAAACACACAAATAATATAACATTAATATAATGCTGAACTAATAACACTCGGATCAGCTGCCTGTTATTTTTCACAAGACTCCAAAAGCTCAACCCACAATGCAGTGTTGTTAAACCAACCCAACAGGCCCTGCAGGACATGGTTGGGAAGAAGTGATGTGTGTCACTACTGTTAGCACTTACAAATGAAGGGTGGGTCTGCCTTGGGGGTTTAGGAACACTGTAAAGGCAAACATTAACTTGTAATCTGGTTGGAAAGGAAGTGAAATGAAGTAGTTATGTCTGCTTGTTTGGATACTATTATAAAAACCATTAAGGTTATGAATGTAAGCACACGTGTTCTTAAAAAAACAAGCCCTGTTTTTCTTGAGTAGGTTTAGCCTAAACAAAAGTAATTTTACTACCACAAGTGTAATGTATATGCTGTGCAAACAAGTGCACTCCTTTTGAACAGGACAACCTTTCATCTCTTGTTGAATGGCCATTTAATGAATCAGCTTCTCCAGAGGGAAATTAAACAACTATGTAAACTTTTGGTTTGCAGGAGGATAATGGGTGTAGAAGATGACATTCTTGTGTAAAAATGTGATCTAGTAAGTGAAGGTATGATATGATGGCATGATCAGAGGACAACTGGCCAAAGTGAAATGAATGAACCTCTCAAGCTCGATTACATTCTGAAAATAGCAGCAGCTTATTTTAACGAGATTGCTATGCGGGACTATGCTGTGGATAGGGATTGTAGCAGATCAATAAAATCTCCCTACTATCTATCTATTGCTACCAAAGTACGCTGCTTTTCAGGGCCAATATAATACTAAAAACATTTGCTTAGCCAAATAATCTCATCTGCATTTGAAAAAGGTGGTTGCAAATACTGGCTTTTTACTCTAAAAGCCTAAAAGTCACTGAAATTATTAATATGTTTTTTTAACTCTTCCATTGTGGTTTAGACAGAAAAAATATACAGATAATTTTCCTTATATAAAATACTTTTCCCTACAATTTCAAGACATCCTTATTTGGGACTAGAGCGTCTTGGGTGTATCTGCCATTCATCGAGAAGGCGTATGATGGGTGGTTCCTCTTAGCAATTAGCCAATCAGCTAATAGAGCTAGGGTTGTTTAGGCGGGGCTACGGAGGGAAATCCTGACACACACTGGCTAGCTGTTGGAGCTAGGGGCAGGGCTTGTAGACGGAAGTGTCTCCCGACTGGTCCAGCTGTCATCTAGAAGAGAGTGGAGACCATTTACACCGGCTGCATAGGAAATGCAGAAAAAGGAAAAAACGCTAAAATATGGCAACATCTAAACGATAAGGTCATGTCGCCGAACTGAAGGTAGCTATGCCCGACATGTCGACGCTTACACACGTCTGTCGTTACGTTGGAGTAGGTGTCGAAATTGCGTCACGGTATTTCGGGATGTAGAAATGATGACAAGGATTGGTAGGCTGTGTGACATTGAACATACAGGACACGAAACAGACGAGGTCGTTTAAAGAGCCACACACCGGTTCCAACATGTCACGTCGCGAAAAACTCTGAGGTTTTTGACGCTAACGGAAATTCGAGGAGACGTTGCAGCGAATGAACTGGTTTATTGCTTTCTGGCTGCTGTGCCAGTATGCTACAACGTCTCTGCGGTTATCGGCTATTATCCTAGCCTAGCGGCTCGGTGAAGGGAACTACCCTAGATTCAGAACAGACTGGAGACGTCATCAACATTTTCCTGTATTTAAGTGGTTGCTTATCGGGAGGTCATTGCTTGGAAAAGGGAGATCATTCGGTAGGTGTTCGTGGTGTTGGTCACCGTGACTCTTGAGCGTTCGTGGTTAGCCTGCAATGCATAAACGTACTTTAAAAGTGACTGCATGATTAATGGGGCACATGGAAGGTGGCGGAGCAGCTGTTAGCTTGCTGCTAGCTGCGTAACGACCTTTTGGAGACGTCAGCTTCACAAGCTTAGACTGTTAGCTGCCTGCGCTTGTTTTTCCGTGGTTGCCTTCCTGCTTTAGTGTTATATTTCATCTGAGGCCTCCCATAGCCAAGCGAGTCAATGATTTAATCTCATTGATTGCATCACAAGACCAGGCAGGGTGCAGCCCAAGCACATCTACTGCGTTTGCAAGGCTGTGTGTGTGTTTTTTTTCTTATTTTCTAGGTGCCAACTCTAACAATCTTTTGAAATTTTGTCATACATTTTCTACCACATTTTAGGATAAAGAAGACGGAGTAAGTCAAAAGTGAGCTTAAGATTTACTGGGTGTCCTAAATGGGGGACTACGGGTTTGGAGTTCTGGTGAAGAACGGCAGTGGCAACAAATCTACTTTCCCTGTAAGGATCCCTCCTCACCTGCAACCCCAGCACTCTCACCACCCTTCCAACCCCCCCAGCCCCCCTTCCTTTGTAAACAACACCTGCTCTACCAATGGGGGAAGTGCTTGGCTGTTCCCTGCAGTAACCCCGCACACTAACATGCAAGATGAGATTCTGGAGTCAGAAAAGTCCAAGGCCTTGGACCTCCAGGATATGCAGGAGAAATCTCAGGTCCAGGCCCAGCCTCAGGCCCTGTCTCCAGGCCAGCAGGAGGCCGGTGGAGGCTTAGGAGAGCTTGAGGGAGCTCTACCTGACGACGGCTCCCTGGAGAAGGGTACTTTGGAGAGCAGTGCTGGCAAGGAGAAGCTGAGGATGGAGTCTCCGGTGCTAAGTGGCTTTGACTACCAGGACACCCTGGGAATGGGTACAAGCTGTGCACAATCCACTTCTTCCTCATCTTCTCTGACCAGCTTCAACAACTGGTCTCCTGCTGTCCCATCTACCCAGTCTCCTGTGGTTGGGGAAGACGTTGGAGGTTTCTTTGGTCCCGCTGGCTCCAATGCTAATGGACCACATTTGCTGTTCCACAACTTCTCCCACCATGCTGGCCCTGGCTTTGGAGCAGGAGGTAGTTTCTCCCCACAGATTGGGCCAGTCTCCCAGCATCACCCTCCCACACCTCACCCTCAGCACTACCATCCCCAGGGACAAGGGGTTCCACAGCAGCACAGGCGCTCCCCAGCTAGCCCTCATCAACCCCAGCCTTCCTTCCCTCCACATCCCCATCGCACTGGACCATTTACACAGCTGCCCCACCTTGCTCCTACCCAGAACAAACCTCCCTCCCCTTGGGGAAGCTACCAGAGCCCCTCCACTCCCACATCCACCTCGTGGAGCCCAGGTGGGTATGGTGGCTGGGGAGGTACACAGGGGATTCGGGATTACCGACGGGGTGTCGGCGGCGGGATGTCAGGCCTGAACTCTATTTCGCCACTGAAGAAGTCCTTCCCTAACAATCAGGTAGACAGAGCTGTCATGGTTAATCTCATACTATGTATATTCATAGTAGATATTTGCATTTGCTGATATAAAAGAGACTTGTCATACAATTATTAACATTTTCTCCAGGTTCCTTTGCAAAAGTTCCCCAGAAATAGCTCTGGCATCAACCACAAGGGCTGGGTGGAGGACAGCATGAGCCGCAATGACAGTGTTTATCCTTTCCAGGTAGGCATACAGGCTAAAATAAAACACAGGCTGTTGTTAAGGGAATTACTCAATATCTAAATTAAGTAAGTTCAGTAGGTATTGTGAGAAATGATGAACAGATATGGACTGTGATTGTATATGTGCTTTGTGTATTTTTAACAGACTAATTAAGTATGTAATCCTGTCATACTTGCTTAACTGTATCAAATGTAACAGATGAACCATTGAGCAAAACGGGAGATGTGACAGGCAAGCCAGCTAAACAGATGACTTCAAACTTATTGTGTACTGAGATCTTATCTAGATCATTTGGTTAAAAGAGCTGTCTCATCATCTGGTTAATCACATGGGTTTCCTACTGTCCTGATTCGAGTTGTCTTGCGCTCTGCTGCAGCTTTAAACACACTTGATATGCTTTTATATAAAGTGACACACTTTTACTTATGTAGTCTTTATCACCAGTTGTGTGTTGCTCACAGATTTTCTTTGTTTTTAGAATTTTTAAAAATCCAACTCTCCTCAGTTTTGGTTAGAATTTGTATTGATTGCAATGTGGTAAAACCGAAAGTAGCTTTTTTTTTTTTTTCTCTCTCTCTCACCGGCTCATTTTATGCAGTGTGTCTTCCTATCAGATGCTATCAGATTCAGTGGAAAGATGTCACATTACAAGCGAATGCAGATGACTTTGTAACATACTTTGTTTGTCTCCATTTTCTGTTTAGTGCTCTGTGCTGGATGTCACCACAGGGAAAAATGAATTTTTATTTCTCCTTTTAATACTTATTAGCATCATGGGTATCTCACAGCTTATACTGCTTTAGATGGTGATTTTGGGACGTGAGGAAGCTAATTGTTGTTTTCCCCTCCTTTCAGCAGGAGAGAACACGGTCCTTTGATGGTTTCAGTATGCAATCTCTGGAGAACTCTCTGATTGACATTATGAGGGCTGAGCAGGATTCCTTAAAAGGTTGGTTCCCACACTAACAACAGTGAGACCTAGCTAGATTTTCTCATTGCTGGCTGTAAATAAATGTATTCAGAAATCTGTGTTTATTCGACACGTAGGAATTTTTTCCATATCCCCTGCAGGACTTGAGTAGCAAAATGCATATGTAATTGCATATGTTATGTTTGAATGTTTCTCTTGCAGCATTGTGCTTTGATGTTAATGGCACTACCCACAAATATTATTCAGCTTTATTAAATCCGTGCTTGCTGCAGGCAAACCGTTGCATTAGTGGGTTTGGATATTATTGACCTTTCCAATATGGATGCCTATATTATTTTCAATTCTTGGGTTGCAGTCAGACAGTCAAAACCCCCCAAAAAGTTAATGTAGCTTTCCCTGAACACTTTCCAACAACCTTAATGGAAAACATCAGGTCAAGGCAGGATGTGAAGGAAAATTCTTAAGGACAACCACGGTGCCAAGATAATCAGAGTGCACTTTAGACTAGCTGTGCAATTATGCAACCTTAATGTTGTCAATGTGGTTTTTCTATCGTGAAGCTAAAATCTTCCTAAAAAAGGTGGCCTACAAAAACCCATATCTGAAGATGCTTCACCTTATGTGACACAGTGTCATTTCGTGCAGGTTGTCCACCCTACGTATAAAAACCCAGTTTAAATAATTTGGGGTCAAAGGTGGAACCACTGCTTGCTGTGGCTGTGGGTGGAGCTGCTGCAAGAAATTTAACACTGATTTACAGGTGTTGCTCATGATTTTTCTATCCACTAAAACTACCCCAGCTTTACTCGTTGGTCATACCGATCGGGTGTTTTCATGAACCCTCGGCGCATTATCTCTTTCTTTTGTTAAAGATTGTTTCATGATTTATTTAGATTCATTCATTTATTTGTTTATCTTTTTTTTTTTTTTTTTTTTTTTTTTTTTTTTTTTTTTTTTTTTTTAAACCTTTGGCAGTTCAACACTTTTGTACCATTTCAACCTGTTCATTGGACTTGAACAACATAAATTGCAGTAAATAACAGAGAAATTTGGGTGTTCTAAACTTTTGACCAGTAATGTATTTCAAACACATAA
>NW_024582380.1:3356679-3357763 GCF_018398535.1 Haplochromis burtoni
TCCCTGCCAGATACACGATGGACGGGTGGCAGAAATGGAGAATCATGTGCCTGGCGGGACTGTCGATCGAGGACACTGAAGATATCTACCTATTCGGAACCATGATAACAGGGTTCTTGCTGATCGGAGCTGGCTTGGCCCTGGCTTATCGAAGAATTAAGCCAGGGCCAAGGCTGCCCGCTGGGATTGAAACGATGGGACGAGGCATGAGTTCTCAGAATGGGCTCATTGAGTGCAGCACGGATAAGATCTTGAACTCTGGACACACACACACACACACACATACACATACACTGATACGCACTCACTCATCCCCCCTCCCTTTCCAAACGCCTTCGATGCTTGTTCCCTTCTGGAGAACACGGCGGGTCTGAGCCCGCGCTGGAATAATAGCGCAGGGCAGGATTGCTGCTGTGTTTGCTTCAGATTACTCCTCACCCCCTACCCAACCCTGTTGCTTGTCACGTGCTCCATAATGTTGTGCTGTGGACATTTATGTGCTTCTGTGCAGAGGAGTTTTTTGGTTTCCTGTTCTCATGCTGTCCTCTCATAGGAGCATTATGGGGGAAGGGGGGGGGGGTGTTAAACTCTAGGAGCAGCACCTTTCCTTAAAGTTGTGAAAATTCCAACCAGTAAAAGACTATTTGACTGCAACCTTTCAGCACCAAAACAATTCCATGGCTCCCCGGCAGCCATTTTGGTAATTCCTTTGCGCAGTTATTGTGGGCTACGAAGACCGGCTTAGACTAAGTGAATTAGATAACCATAAATGAACACTAGGGCACAAAGTCAAATCTGATTTTTACAAAGCCACATAAATGCCTTGGTGGTTTCCCCCAAACATGCATTAAAATCTAACCACGTACACTGTGAATGAGGCCAACGCAGTCTTGAGTCTCTCAGTGCAGAACATTACCCATCTTCTATTAAGTTATGAAAACAATCATATGCAGCATTTTTCCACTGGCATTTGTTTGATCTCGACGCAGACTCCCTTATTAATAAAACATCTACCTTTTGTCACCATCAGTCAGAAGGGAGCCATTTTGCATCACAGCCAGTTCTGTTAATGCTAATTCGAGAG
>NW_024582380.1:3358270-3391118 GCF_018398535.1 Haplochromis burtoni
TTTTTGTCATTCAGTAAACTTCAGCTTCTTTCACTAGGGCGGACATTCACCTCTACCATTGAATGATATGCAATACTTCAGCTGAAGTCAGCATAGCAGACAACAGTGTCCTAACATTAAAAAAAAATGTTTCTTAAAATTGGAGTCCAGACCTTCACAACTAATTGTAAATGGTTGATAGAAATTTCCTATATATGTGTTTATCTTGTGATGTTTTTCTAAAAACAATTTGTTTTGTTTTACATGCAGCAAGAAGTTATGGGAGAAGACGAGGTAAAGCTTGTTAATGTCATGTCTGTCATTTTGATTTCTTTGATGTGATTTAAACAGCATCAGTTGTCTCTGACATGATTGCTTTGTTTTTGCCTCTGTTTGTCTGCTTGATTTTTGTCTGCATCACTGATTATTCTGTCTTCACTGCTTGAGATCCTTTTTTCCTCTTCAGGGAGTTTACACCTTTGCAGGCTGTCCATCAAGAACTAGTATTAATAGTAATCCTAATTTTATTGTGGGATAAGAAGTGGCAATTGTCCTTTTATTTCTTGTGATTGAACTTATTTGGATTAATTCTGATTGGAAGTTAAAATGTGTTAATTAGATCCTTCTCTCGATTAGGTCATTCGTCTTTGTTCCCCATGGAGGATGAGCGCTCTTTTGGAGATGATGAGTCAGGTGACCAGGGGCTTGCTGGCCTCGGTCCAGGCCACTGCTTTGCATCCCTTAATGGTGAACGTGTGGAGCGATATTCGCGCAAGGTGTTTGTTGGAGGGCTGCCCCCAGACATAGATGAAGGTGAGTCATGTTAAACCTGAAGGGGGTCCTTGACTAACTGCAGTTTTTACAATAATGAACTATAAACAACTTTTTTTGTGTTTTCACGTGTTTTATGGCATTTCTAGATTTAAGTTATATATTTACAAGTTATATTTCAGCTACTGTATCAATGGTGTCCTGTGGCATGGTAGTGATATGCAGTGCCATTTTAAATAGGTTTGCTGATGTGCTTGTTGACTAACTGTTCTTTTTTTTTGGGGGGGGGGTTTGTTTTCTAGATGAAATCACTGCCAGTTTCCGTCGGTTTGGTCATCTTTTCGTGGACTGGCCCCATAAGGCAGAAAGCAAGTCCTATTTTCCACCCAAAGGTGCATCAGAAAAGTTTAATTTGATATTTTGTGCTGTTCAGATTAAAATTTGTTATTTTCTGGTGAGCACTCATTGTTCCGAATGCCCAATATTTCCAGGATATGCATTCCTGCTGTTTCAAGATGAGAGCTCTGTTCAGGCCCTGATTGATGCCTGCATTCAGGAGGATGGCAAGCTTTACCTGTGTGTCTCCAGCCCCACCATCAAAGACAAACCAGTGAGTTTTAGCATTAAAGCTGCATCCACACCAGAAGTGACTTGCAATCATGTGGATCGCACATGTGTCGTTGCCAAACGTGCAGGACCTAACAATCTTTCCTCAACTTCCAGACTGAAGAATATTACTGACTGGAATATTAACAGTAGTAAATACATTAGAGGGGTTAACTAAGGTTAAATAGTTAAATAAGAGCCTGCAAATGACCAGCCATCAACTTCAAAGTTGTGAAACAAGCGAATCACTTCCAGCGTAGATGCAGTGGGCTTCTTTTTTTTTTTTTTTTTTTTTGTGTGTCTATCCTCATTACAAATGTTTTGCTTTCTGCTGTATGCTAAATGCAGCACACAAGAGGCTTCTCGTAAAAAGCCCCTGCCGCAACCGACAAGACTATTCACTGTTATAATCTATATTACATGAGCACCAAGGCCTTAAAATTATCAGTTCTAAATGTATCTTGGTCAGAAACAAGTAGGACACTGGGGAAATTATTATGCATTTTAAATTTTGTAGGTCCAGATCCGGCCCTGGAATTTAAATGATAGTGACTTTGTAATGGATGGTTCTCAGCCATTGGACCCAAGGAAGACTATCTTTGTAGGAGGTGTCCCTCGTCCCCTGCGTGCAGGTATACATTTGAAGTGACTAATAAATGTATCAAGCTTCTGAGATTCAAACTGTTAAAATCACTCTAAGTTTCATTGCTATTCCAGTTGAGCTTGCCATGATCATGGACCGTCTGTATGGGGGAGTGTGTTATGCTGGGATCGACACAGATCCTGAACTGAAGTATCCAAAAGGGGCAGGGCGAGTGGCCTTCTCCAATCAGCAAAGCTACATTGCAGCCATTAGTGCCCGATTTGTTCAACTGCAGCATGGGGAGATTGATAAACGGGTGAGTTGATCCGATTCTAGTTCCATATTCATATCCTGAAAATGTAGATGGTATGTTTCAAAAATATAAATTTCCCACTTACCAGACATGTCGCATGAATTCTAATCGTTCTCAGACTCCATTTAACCACATTTTACACTCTCTCTCTCTCTCTCGTCCCAGGTGGAAGTGAAGCCATACGTCCTGGATGACCAGCTGTGCGATGAGTGCCAGGGGACTCGCTGCGGAGGGAAGTTTGCTCCTTTCTTCTGCGCCAATGTGACCTGTCTGCAGTACTACTGTGAGTACTGCTGGGCAGCAATCCACTCCCGGGCCGGCCGCGAGTTCCACAAGCCGCTGGTGAAGGAAGGAGGGGACCGACCACGACACATCTCCTTCCGCTGGAACTGAGACAAGAGACCTGGGAGGGACTGAGAGAAAGGGGTAGTTAAGGGCGGGGTATGGGCTATGATGAAAAATAAATGCACTTTTCTTTTAAGTTGAGGAAAAAAAATGGTAATATTGATAATTTATTTTTATTTTTTTATTTTTTTAAACTTGGGCCCACAAAAAGTAAATGCTAAGAAGAGTGAAATCCCATTTATGTTTTGACTTTCAGTGTGCATGAGCATATGGATGCATTATATTTGGATTTGTGTTTCTTGTTGACTTGACTATATTTGTTTTCCTTTTTTTTTTTTTTTTTTTTTTTTTTTCATATTAGCTGGCAAAGCTGCTTACATTTGTTGATGAGAGTAACATAAAATTTAAGTGAGGTTCGTCACACCTAAATCAGTATACTAACTATGGGAGTTTAGGAAGGGTGCATTTTCTTACTTTTTGCTTGCAGGATTAGAGAACAACTGTACAATTTACCAAAGGTTTAATGTAAATGGTTGAGGTGAACAGTGGTGGAACTCTGTTTCAGATGGATGGATGGATGATTGAGTTTTCCAAGCAGCTCAGCGTATAGCATCTGGCCACGTCACAAAAGACAAAAAAAAAAATCTCCCCCTCAGTTCAGTACACATGTTTAAGATTGTCAGCATGAGTTTTCAGGTCTTGGTTTAAAAGTCAACACTTTGTAACCAGAAAGGGCAAACCAAAGATTGGCCTAAACACATCACCTAAAACAGTCATTGATCTGAGGGTAATCAGGATAATGTTCTCGTACAGTGAAGGAATGGCTGGAGTTTTGGTTTGTGAGTTTCAGCTAACAAAGACACAGCCCTCAGGGCTCAGGTATTGGCAGTAGTATTTACTCACTTTATATTGTCAGGGATATTAGCACTGGAAGCTAACATGCTAATGTAGTACAAACTAATGGGAATGCACAGTCCAGTCTCCCTGAGTTGTCCTCATGGTGTACCACTGCACGCTCTACCGTGACTGGAGCTTCTCTCACAAGTGTTGTGGTTGGATATGGTAGTAGCTAGAATTTGCTGTCACAGAGATAAAGATATTATTTTATACATGGCCTGCTGATTTTTGTACAGTGTTTTATAGCTGATTATTTTGTCATGAACATATATACATTTATTATGCACTACTTTTCTAAATATTTTTTTCAATAGTCATTTTAGGCACATTTTTCACAGATGGGAGAACTCCTTTTGCAATACCTCATTTTTTTCACTTGGTGAAAAATAATTTTGTACCTTTGTTACTAAGAGATCTGCATTTATGGTAAACTTAATTTAACAAAAAAAGAATGATATTAATATAATTTTCAATTAGCTTTTATATATTTAAGTGCTGGTAAATCTGAAAATTGTCTGGTGCATTGGTGTGATTCTGTAGATTTAAAAAAACAAAACAACAAAAAATATATAAAGCTATCATTAGCCAGTCATATATGGATTCTCCTCTGTCCTAATAAACATCATTACAGGATCCTAAGGCATGGCAAGACCTTTCTAAACTGATTTTGATAGTCTTGAAAATGCATATAATCTGATATTTTGCTCCTAGGTGTAGTCACTAAGATTATCATTAGGGTAAATGTTTTGGCTTTGATCAATGTGAAATCTTCCCTTCTATCACCGGAGTGGATATCAGCTGTTTGAATATTTAGATCCTCTTTCTGGGACTGCCTGTGAGTTCTACTTATTCTTGGCATGCATAAGAAATAAAATGACTAGTGATAATGCAGGACCTAATGTAATGCACTAGATCTCCTTTTTTTTCTCTCTCTCTCTCTCTCTTTGACTTTCTTTATTTCTCTTTGAGATTGCCTCTCTTGTAGCCTCTCTTTACATGATTGAGTCTGCCTTCCTTTACACAGACGTGATGTTTATGCAATCTACATGGTGACAACACTTTAGGTCTGTTTTTTTTTGTAACATAGAGGACACTCAGTAGGACATAGGTGAGGAGACTTGATCACTTTGACCCCCTTTGTGATGTGGCATGCTTTGGGACATAACCTGAATGTGATTTAATGTTGCAAGTTAACTTTGAGCCATTATGTGCAATACTTATTCTTTCCAGAACCAGTTCTCCGCAGTGTAAGTCATTCAGTCCATATAAACCATGCAGTCATTTACACACCTTTGTTTCCTATTGTTCATGCTGATGTCTGCAAAAGGAAAAAATAATTTATACCTGAATTTATTTTTAAACATTAGTTTTGTGCTTATTAACATATTTTGCTACAACCATGCTACTGTGATTGAAAACATTGTGTATATAATAGGTCGATAATGTATTTACCGTTTGCTATATTTTCAGTTGAAATGAATTACTATCATTTTGATCAGTTTTTTTTTTTTTGTTTTTGTTTTTTCTTTTTGTCATATTTTTTTTGGGGTGATGTGTTCAACTCGTTGACCTGTCTAGTTTTTCTAATTGCTGTATCTGTGCTCCACATTTTCACATGGGAAAAAATGATTATGTCTGTTAGTATTACTTGATTGCAAAATTTCAATAGTTTTTAATTAAATGATGGGAAGGTTATATTTATTAACTTTTTTTTTTTTTTACCTGATATCATTTTGATTTTTTTTAAAGTCATTTCACATTTATATGTAAGTTCCAATTTTTATATTTTCTCGATTAATTTGCGCTACAATACAGACGTCAGTTTTTATAGTTGGTTTGTAGTACTGAAGTAAAACAAAGATCTAATGTCATATATTCATTTGCTGCCAACTGTTTGTAACTGTATGCATACATTTGAAGTATTTGTAATGTGAGATGTTGAACGAATAAAAAAAACGCTGTGAGGAAGAATCTGTCCTGTGTGTCAACGGGAAATTCTCTAAACTGGAACCGCGCATCTATTGCCATTATTGTGATAGGGTTTTTTTTTTTTTTGGTGGCACAGCCATGGGTTAAATCTGCTCAGATTAAGCAGTATTTAAAGACTGTTGCTTGTTTAGTCTTCTGTCCTGAAAATCTTTGCCTGTGTAGCTGCATTTGTTTTCTTTTTAAATTTATTCAAGTGAAAAATTTGCAAACAGTATGGGTGCATAGAAGATTGTTAGTGCAAACTGCTAATCTAGACAAACTATTTCTAGACTGTAATGATTTTTGTCCTTGGGCTAAACCTGTAGTTATTATCTTGCAACATCTAATTAAGTTTCATGTTCCAGCTATTCCTCTAACCTTATTTATTTTATACATTTTTTTTTGTTTTTAAATAATACTCCAGACGTCCATAAGTGGGTCAATAATGACCTGCATTTATTTCTTAGAATTTCATGGGAACTTGTGATTTGTAACTGTCAGCTAGATCTAGAGATCTATAGCTCGAGATATCTATATAAACAAAAAAGAATTGGGGGGGACCACACTCTTTGTGGTCCTTAATATTATTTTACAAATGACAGGCAGCATTCATTCAGCATTCAGACAGCAATTCATCAGAAGTGATTGTGCATTACAGGGGGAGGTTTCAAATGTCTACTGCACATGCCAAACAAGCTTGTCAAGTATGACCAGAAGATTTTCTGGGTTTGTGATGCAAGGATCCTCTTTGCAGTATTTGGAATGTTTTACAGGGAGGCAAATTCAATAGAATCTGAAGGAAAACATTGTCCAGTAGATTCAGAAACACACGATGCAACATCACCACAGTTAACTTTCTCCCCAGTGTGCCTAAGGCAGACATCGTTCCTCTGATGAAGCCTTCAGAGTCCTGGCTTACAGCACAGTGTTAGGATTCAAACTTACTATGGTCAGCTATGTCAACAGGAAAGGAATGGGTGTTGTACTCCTGAGCACATTGTATCAAAATTAAATTGTGAATAAAAATACCAGAAAGGGGGGGGGGAACACAATTGATCATATTCTATAAGACCAAAGGAGGTGTAGATACTATGGACCAGATGGCACATATATCTGCCAGTGTAGAACCTAGAGGTGGCCCATGGTGCTGTTGTACAACTTGACGCTGCCGCCCTGAATGCCTACACCTTTTCCACGGCTTAGCGCCCCAAATTCAAGAATGGTATTTTAAATCCATGACGGGTCTTTTTCACTGAGCTCTCAAAGGAGCTTGCCGCACCACATATGAGAAGTCGACTGGATGGTTGTTCCCAACTGCAAACATCGATCACTGAAGCAATGGGAAGCTGTGGCATGAGAAAAACCACAACTTGGCCACAGGAGAAGAAGCAGATAGGGCAAGCCAAGAGAACAAAATTTCAAGTAATGAAGATTGTAAAGTCAGACAGGGCCGTGCAGAGACGTTTAAAGGGGCGGATGCTCAAAGTTAAAAAGGGGCACATTGAACCAGGCTGAATAACAACAACACACATTCATCAAGAATCTAATATGGGCAACAAGGCAAAGCAAACGTAGCCGATGTTTTACCTGATGGGTACAATGTTGCTGTTGAGGGGTTCTGCTGCTGGCTGATAGTGCTGGAGGGCAGGGCTGTGTTGATCTGAGACTGTAGACATTAAAAAGTCCATAGGAGAGATGGTAGCTGATTAAACAAGTGTCATGAGATAATAACAAAATGCAAAGATTGGTGACAGCGCTTGGAACCATAAGGCAACAAAAAACTGTGAGAAATAATTTAGGCTCTGCCTGTGAATCACTCTTTGCTTCTCTTCTTCCTTCCATCCCATCATTTCATATATCACTCTCCACTTGCTGTCTATCTGAGAACAAGGCACAACTTGCTATTGCAATAAACTATAATCTAATTATCCACACCTAACAACTCTTGCACTTAATCTATAATAAAATGATGACAGAAAAATGTTATAGCCCTGCCTTTAGTAGCCTCACACAGCTCCTACTGTTTCCTCCTCATGTCCTTACCAGCCATGTCTGGACAATGTTATATCATGAGTAATAATTTAAAAAACCATATACATAAAACACACACATGCACGCACACACAGTGACATTTT
Source organism: Haplochromis burtoni (assembly GCF_018398535.1). Classification (NCBI taxonomy): domain Eukaryota; kingdom Metazoa; phylum Chordata; class Actinopteri; order Cichliformes; family Cichlidae; genus Haplochromis; species Haplochromis burtoni. The sequence continues at coordinate 3,365,868 of NW_024582380.1, forward strand.
AGACCTTCTTCAGAATACTGTATATACTATGGGCATCATGGTGCTGATCCAGAATCCTTACATTATTATTTATTACTAGAGCTACAATAATAAAGCAATGAGGAGGGGGAAGTAATAAATATGAAATAATGTCATTTATGATGATTCCATTTGTTTCACTATCCACTCTGTGCAGGGGCAAAGCTTATTACATTTTTAAACTGTAGAGATACAATCATTTTACTGCTGTAAAATCCAAATTTTGTCTTATTTAAAATATAAATCTAATATAATCTGCTTCTTAATGTATGTTCTTTAAAATACAGCGTGTGTTTTTTAATATATTATAATTATAATATGCATAATTATGTGGACATGCATATTAGATCGTTTTTTAGTGAAATATAATCCCTCCAGAAAGGCAGGAAAAGCCCGGAAACTTACTTTAAAACTAAATATGTTCCCTAAAACGGTGACAGAGCTACAGACCCATGACAGCCTTACACAGGTAGCCAGCAGCTATGACCAGCACTACTTGTGCAGTTAATAAAAGGACAGGTAATGTTTGTCGCGCTGTTGCACACACAGCACGCTCGTTTGTTTCAGTTCGTCAGTTGCACAAGACAGCTTACCAACGTGTACGTAATAAGCTAATACTCCTGTGTGCTACACACTACAGTGTACGCTGTACACCTACTTACTGGTTTTGTCGCATCAGTCTGTGAGATTAGAGTCTGGCTCTGAGTTAACTTGTGTTTCTCCTACAGCTCCAGACCGCAAAAAATGCGCGTGCTCTTTGTGAGCTCGTTCCCGGCTCGTAACCAGCGCGTTCTGCCGTCAAGGGCGATCATTGGTTAAATGTGATCATGTGACTGATGCAAGCCAGATCCTTTTATTTAGCAAAACTGTGATTAATAGTTAAATATTATTGTTGAGGGGCACAGACAGGACTCCGCACGCACACACACATTAAAAAAATAAATAAATAAAAAAAAAATTTAAAAGTTGCCTCAACAAAAGGGCACTTTGGGCACTCATCAGGAAAGGGGCGGGTGCTCAAGCCCCTCTAGCCCCCCCTGCACGTACCTGGAGTCAGATGTCGGTGTGGGAAATGCAACGTACCTGTGTGTAGGGATTACAGCCTGAAACAGGTGGTTGTCACAACTACATTCAGTGACGGAAAAGGCTAGAAAAGAGAGAGGAATTGTCTGGACAGTTACACACACATGTATATACTGTCTCACAGAAAAAAAACCGGATTTTGACATCGATCTGTTGCTGTTGTGTAATTTTTTTCCCTTTCCCATTTTAAAAATGTTTTTAAAAAAAAGTTAAAAATACAAAATACTTCAAACATTAGAATCATTCTTGTGTGGATACATCTAAAGGTTAATTCAAGAGATAGTATTCTGGTTATTTTCGGCATCCACATTTTTCGAATAACACTGCCACCTGCTGGTCGTTACAAGCACAATACAGAAAAAGGCAGAGTAAGCACAAAGTGTCATCCGTCAAGTGTGAGAAGGTGTGAAAAAGAGAGATGCGGCGAGTCAAGACTGTGTATGTCCCCCAGTTTGGGTCACAGCAGAGCTCGAGTCAAAGAACTGAATCGGATAAGACAGAGTCCCTTTCTCAGACCCCGAGGGAGAAGACTGGGAATAAGCGCCGCAAAGACAAACGCGCAAAGCCTCGGTCCATCTTGAAAGTAAAAATACCCAGACTCACCAGCCACAGTTTGCTCGGAAAAGTAACAAAGGACAACAAAACGCCGGCAAGGTCGATGTTGGAGCCTGCAGTAAATGATACCAAGGCAGCAATGAACCAAGGAGGAGAAAGGCAGTGTATTATTTTGGGTAACTTTAGCTAATAAGCTAACTATGTAGCTTTATTAAGGCTGAACAGTTAAGTGAGCTGTTGCTAGCTTAAAAAAGAGCACAGGTCTTGTGATTTCCGGTATATGCTCCCCAAAATTAGTATAAAAATATAAATAAGGTATAAATGACTTGTTGGCCTATAATCTATGAAAAATGTCTTTCATGAATAATAATGATGGTAAATAATTTGGAGCCAGAAAGAATATTCCTGTCACAATACACAGTACAAGTACAATAATGCAGTCATAAAGATACGTACAAAACACGTAATGTACGTCTGTGTGTTTATGTATATATAGACAGATATACAGTACCAATGTGTAAATAATGTTGACTACAGCCTGTTTACCAATACAAGTAAATAGGTTACATATAAAACACATATATTTACAAGCATGCATGCATAGTTAACTCATAGAGAAAATTTGCTTTGGATGCAGAAGTAGATCAGTGAGCTCACCGCACACTAGGACAATTGAGTGTAAGTGTGCCGTGTGTAACATTTGTTTTGCAATTTTCAAGTAGGGCCATGCTTTAAAACTAGCTGCGCAAGCTGATGAATGATCTTCCCAAAGTCCGGCCTGCCCATCCATTTCAGTGTCCTCTTCACTCAGTTGCTGTAGAAACACTTAACTACTGTAAACCAAATACCTAATTTGAGTTTGCGCTGCAAAAGCCTGTCGGTGATGTGGTTTGTATTTTTCAGTGCCAAATTGTATGAATTAGTGTAACTTACAGTTGAAAGTTTCAGTACAATTTAGCTAAGGGCCACAGTGACTTGACTGCGTGGGCCTGGACCTCCAAGACCTGTGCATAATACTGACACTGCTCCGGACTGAACAGAAATAAGAGCGCTCACTCTCACATTCACCCCTCTTTTCTTTAGCGGCTGTGTTTATGTCTTGTGCTCTCTAAATGTCCTATTTCATGCAATGTCCTATTATTCAAAATATAGTTTAAAAATATGTAAAAGACAGCACTGAGGGATGAGTGAATGGCAAAAGAAATATATGTGCAATATATTTATAGTTGTTTTTGGCTTTCACCAGTATTAATCAGTGTTCCTTAACACAAGTGTTAAAGAAAACTTAAAACTGTATTTTTTACAGAATGATTTCAGTAATTTTTAGTATTGTTCTGTTAGTGTTTTGTATGAAGTTTGTCTTTGACTGTGTTTGAGTGTTAGTGTTGTTTACATAACTGTTATGTCCACCCCCAGGGCCAGCTCATTTCACATTGGCCTCCTTAATATCAAGCTGGTGAAACTATAAACCTAGACTGAAACTAAAAGTCTAACACAAAGCCAGTGTTCTTTTAGTGTCAGGCCCTAGCCTGGATAAATGGGGATTGTTGCATCAGGAGGGGCATCTGACGTCAAATCATGGCCAAGTCAAACATGATGATCATATGTGGAAGTGATGGTGGATGAGTTTAAATGGGATCAACCATCTAAAGTAAGGGACAGTTCACAAGTAGGGTGAGGAAGCGAGTGCAGGCAGGGTAGAGCAATTGGAGATAGGTGTCAGTGATTTGTGACAGAAGGATAGCAGAAAGAGTGAAAGGGAAGGTGTGCAAGATGGTAGTGAGACAGTTTGTAGACGGTGGAAATGAGTACATAGGAAGGACACCTTAGGTTGAGCAGTTTGGAGACAAAAAGAGAGGCGAGGCTGAGATGACTTGGACATATGCAGAGGAGGGATAGTGGACATACTGGACAAAGGAGGTTGAATATGGAGCTGCCTGGCAGGAGGAAAAGAGAACTCAGACCAGGTTCATGGATGTAGTGAAGAAGGATATGCAGAGAGTTAATTTCACAGAGGAGGATGTGTGAGATAGGGTGAGATGCATGCAGATGATCTGTAGTGGTGATTTCTAAAGAGAGTAGCTGTAAGAAGAAGTAGAAAGTGGGCAATCATGGCTCAAGAGTTGGCAGTTCGTCTTGTAATCAGAAGGTTGCCGGTTCGAGCCCCGGCTCGGGCAGTCTCGGTCGTTGTGTCCTTGGGCACCTACTGGTCATGGCCAGAGGGGCCGATGGTGCGATATGGCAGCCTCACTTCTGTCAATCTGTTCCAGGGCAGCTGTGGCTACAACTGTAGCTGCCTCCACCAGTGTGTGAGAGTGAATGAATAGTGGAATTGTAAAGTGCTTTGAGGGTCTTGAAATGCGCTATATAAATGCGATCCCTTATTATTATAAAAGAAAAAAAAGCCTAATATTCATCCTGTTTGTCATTGTTGCGGTCAGGTGCTGACACTGCAGATGGAGATGTTTTCTTTTTCTCCCAAAGATCCACTGGCAAAGCAACAAACGAGAAAGAAAAGGTAGGTGGTGTGCAAAGTGTGCAGCAGAAAAATGGTAACAATGTGTACCAAACAAGTTTATATAGTTAAAATTAGTGTAATTTTAAATAGCTTGGGGTTTAATGGCAAACAAAAAATTGTCTTCTATCAGGCTCACTGTATATTGAAAACCTCTTTATGTTTTACTTTGTAATTTAACTTTAGCGTGACTGATCTTTCCTTAAACTCTAACTTTCAAAAGTTAAATAAAGGCTCAAACTGTGCATCAGGACTTCTAAACAGGCATGCAGTTACAGTAAAAAGTTTGTGAACCCTTTGAATTTTTCTCTCTTGTTGCAAAAATATGACTGAAAACATTACAGCATGTAAAAACCAACCGAAAAAAATTTATTCTTTTCGTCAAATGTCAGTTGTGGAGATCACTTAATGTCTATGTTATTCAAATAAAATAATTTACACACGGTTGTGGTCCTGTTGATAGGACACCTGCCTTTAATGTACTTCCAAATTTACAGTCAGTATTTGAGGGTCATGTTAATTTCTGCTTGTCACAGAAATTAATTCAGAAATCTGATGTTTTGGGTCATATTTATGTAGAAATATAAATATGGCTCACCAAAAGTTATATGTGTATTTTGTGTCCTCTAGACCCACGAATGAGGCAAGATCTATTTACACCATTTCTCTTTTCCCTTTCCTTTGATTTTTTCCCCTTCACTGGATAGGCGAAGCAATTTGTTCTTAGGACCATCTCCAAGATGTTGGAGGAGAATCAGCTTATCAGACAGCGACTGGATGCTCTCACTAAGGCCAAATGAGTCTGCGAGGATCATAGTGGCCCACAAACATAGTAGGCAACTTGCTAGTACTCAGCACAAGTGTTTCTTTAAATCTTTGTTCTCATCGGTTGCCACATTTACTTTGTTAAGCATTGGGTGTGTGTTAGAAGTGTTGTTAAAGGTCAGGTTGCTGGATCTTGAAGCAGTTTGCATAGAAATGCATTTCTCAGAGAGAACCACCGTTTACTGTGTTTAGCTGAAACTGTTATCTTATTAAATGGGTCAGTGAAATAATTGTGCAGAAGTCTTCTTCAAATTATACATATTTTATTGACTAGATGTTAACTGAGTCTACATAACATGAAAGCGCCTTTAACAGGGCTCTAGACTAACTTTTTTCCACGGTTGCACTGATTTTCTTAGGTGCAACCAAATTTTTCAGCCGCATCGCTTAACCCCACAGTTTTACATGTTCGCTTTTTTTTCTTTAAAAAAGATATCAAAGTTGATGATCCCGACTTCATCCATGGTCCAGGATGTTGCAGGAATTACCTTTATCCACCAGAGGGCACCACCGCCTCTCATATTATTTTTTGTTGTCTTTTGGTTTTCAGTTATTCAGCAGCAACAATTTTATAACCAAAACAGGAAACCTTATAAATGTTTAAGTTGCTTGTATTGGGAACACTCAAAAAAGGGAAATTGGGTGGTTATTAAATTTATAAGAGTCTAATTTGTAATTTGAACAAAATCAGAATATATAAACATGGTGAATGCAATTAAATCATGTATGATGTGCATGCAATTCAACAACGTAACACTTGTTAAATATATTCTTGTTGAAATGACATGATACAATCTAGCAAGAGTGGTTAGTTGCCTGGTTTCGTGATATCACACAATCTTACAAGATTTCAAACTGCAGGAAAATCACTGAGGCAGAAAAGCGTACACACACCACATGTATGCTATTGCTATTTATTGTGGTTTAACCTGTTTAAGGACAAGTGCCCTGTCCAGGGTGTATCCCGCCTGTCGTCCTACAACACCCCGGAGTTAATGAGAGAAAATGACAAGCGGGAGAGATCAGTGGAGTGACAACTTTGTGAAATTTGTTATAAATCTATTCAACTCGAGGAAAAAAAAGATGCATATGACGAGTTTCATGTTAAGTAGAATCTAGACTTTGTCAAACACTCCAAAAAATAACTCTTTTTAATTCTAATGTGTGAACTTAAAATAATCATAGAAAGGATTTTCACGTTAATAAATGGCTTTCTGTTACCATTTTTGTTGGGCTAACGTGGCTTGTGCTTTGCTTGAGAGAGTTGTTTTGCTCAGACTAAGAATTTGCTTGTAATGTGTAATAAAAGCTTCAAATTTTAGAGCACATTCGGCGCCTGTTATTTTACATTTTGAGAAAGAAGATAGTTTGTGATTGTTTTAGCAAAAAAACCAAAAAAGTCAAAAGTAAAAATTTTAAATTGTTTTCACTGTATTCATTGATTGATTCACTAGTTTAAAGTAACATTTTTTCATTAGTAGAAATAGGAAAAAATACGAATTTTATTAATTGTATTGACCTCTTCTGGTTCCCCACAGGTTTCAATGTTGAACTTAGAACCAAACGTTTCAAGTTGATTCTCTTTGACAGGATTGATATTAGTATATCAACTTGAGAGGCATGTGGCAGTGATTATTTTAAGTGTAATATAATTGCTGTTAAACCATGGAGTCGCACAATTTAATTTAAATTGTTCCGCAGTTTCTTAATGTTTTGATTGATGAGCCTCATTGCCTCTGTGTTCAGAGGTCACTTGTTTTACCCTTTTTCCCTCCACACATATCAGGGCAGGCGTGTCAGCAATCTCAGCAAGAGTTCAGCAAAGTTGTGTCTCTGCGACCATAGTCTGCGCTAAAAAATACAGCTCTTAATGTCTTAACATGATGTTGCGTGTGACACAAATTTTTACACAGTAGATTGTTAGCTATGTTGCTGTATAACCTTGAAATTAAATGGTGAAGGTCTGAATGCAAAGTGCTCATCGGTGGGTTAAACTGGTATACATTCAATCACCTCTCAGCCGCCAAACTATAGAACACATGCATTCAAACATGTGTCTCTCAGACCAGCAGCCTGTCTTTTTAAACAAGTCTGATGACAAGGTAGCCCTTTTAAAAGTAAACACTTTTTTTCTGAAGACCCCACAACAAAAATTGCACAAGTTTTTGTACATTAAAGTCCCAATTGACAGAATCATAACTGTGTCAGGTTTAAAAGAATGTAGCTTGAAAACATGATTTAGGCACAATGTCAATACAAGTCTACAAAAAGAGGGCTAACTTTGTTCACATATCTCAGTTATGCTCAGTTTGAGGGGAGTTCTTCTTTCTCCTTGTCCTTCCTGATGTTGTGCATTTTTCCATTGTTCGGTTCCGGGTCGCTGCTTGTGCAGCTGACCGGCCAGCTACCTAGCCTGACCCCATGTGATGTTTGTGTATTGTATGTACGATCGGCAAAGTTACTCTCTTAATTGCCCCTTGGGGATAAATAAAGTCTTCTGAATCTGAATCTGAATAACCTCTTTTCATAATTTGATGTGCTCTGTAGCAAATAGGGCGCGTGGTTTTGAACATAGTAAACAGGCAGTTTATTGAGGGTGTTCTTAAAGCATGGCGGATAAATGTGCGTTGGGGTGGTATAGAGGCCTTCAAACAATCAGAGCTGCGGTCTGCGAGGAGACTGGCAGACTGGCAGCTGTACCTTCAGACGGTGTTGCCAAGCCTGTTGATCACTGGTTAGCCGCATTGTTTACATGGTCAGAGGCGTTGGAATGTCAGTCCACTTTAAAACCAGCGCTTTTCTTTTATTTCAGGAAATAATGTAGTTGAGTACAGCTAAAAACATTACAGGGAAATCATTCACAAGTGGATACAAGTGCCCAAAGTGGCATATTTACTATGATGACTATCCTTTAGTCTCCTGAAAACTCAAGATAGTGGGTATTTTCAACATGGCTTTATTTATTTATTTATTCTTCAGATAATGTAAACTAGAGTTGCCATTTTTAATTATTTTAGTCAATCCATACACTTTACCATGTGGAAGTTGAGTTTGGAAGTCTGCTATTATTCAGAAGTTTGCCATTTTTCATAATAGTTTGCTAGCAGGGGAGTGGGCTGTAGTAGTACAAGTTATACTTTTTGCTTCACTCGCATCTACTTGGTGGGCCTGTTACACTCCTCAATAGTTACCCCTGTCTTACCCGTGGCCCTCCAATAGCTTGCTGTGTATGGTGACATAGGATTTAAACTGCATCCACACAGGAAGCTGGTCACGTGTTGCTTTGTTTGGTAACTGGTCGCTAGTAGACATTTCAGGCTCTGCTTAACTGGGTATTTTCTGATATATTCACTACTGATCATATGTCAGTCAATGGCGTTCTGCTTCTCACTGATAGTTACATCAGCCTCTCTCCTCAGTGTTGAGAAAAGTGAATCTTGGGATTACCCCCTGGGGTTTTTAATGTGGTCGATTTAAGACACAAATGTCATTAATCTTTTATAGGCTGAGGTCGCCACACTGCTGCAAATCACCTGTAGTGTGGATGCAGCTTTAGAGGGATTTCAGAAGGTTTTTCGTTTGATCTCTGACTCCTGCAGTGCATGTCTTGGGCAAGATACTGAACCCAAAAGCTTGTGTTTGCATAAGTGCATTTACCATAGATTAAAATAGTAGACTGAAGAATAAAGCAAACACTAAAGTTCTAAAAGTTTAGCAGACACTTGCATGAAAATCTGATGGTGTAGTTAGATTAGTTGAACAGTAACCTCACAAGAAGAAGCTTTGAACCCCACTTCATACCTAATGTCTGGGATAACCTCTCATGAAGTGAGAGTGAACATAAGAAAGCTGAGCAGCCAACCTTTATGCATTGAATACATGAAATTCATTGAAATAGATGGAAGAATTTGGCGCTGGGTGAATGTCTGAACCTAGCTGTATGCATCATAGTGCTACAAAAGTGGGGGAAGGGAAAATCTTTTCATTTCAATCATTTTGTTTTACCTGAAACTAAGACACTCAGATACATGCAGAGAGATTTTATAGTTATAGATTATGGTTACTTTTGATCAGAAGCATATAAATCAAGAGTACAAACTTCTATAAGTCAAACAATTGTTTTCTAAGATAGAGATGACGACTGAATTGGGAAGTTTTGACATTTTGAAAATTCAAGGGGCTAAAGTGATTTTCTTTTTTAAACTTATTGGCTAAAGGGGGAAAAATATGCAAATGTTGGTGCTTGTAGATTGTTTCAGTTATCCGCTGCACTATTAGCAGGAACTGGCGATATGTACTCTTTGGCCTTTAAATTCATGCTTATCTTAAAATAAACCTGTGTTAGTTTCTATAAAATGCAAAGTCTTATTACCCTTGATGGCATTGCAGTGGTGTTTCTACTTTTTCGTGATGTTGGATGATTCATTACTTTTTAACACCTTCTATGCCACATCCTGACTGAGACAGCTTAATGTGAGAAAAAGCGCCTGACACTGTCAGCAAATTTGAGCACTGACTGTGTGGCAAGAAAGATAAGACCAAAGTGGGTTAAAGTTGTTGTTTTTTCCTTTTTACATTTTTGAAGATTAGATTGATATTTTGCTGCTGGATTTCTTTGCTGTTGGCCAATGATTCTCAAATATGTAGGGGTACGTGGGTGGAAAATTTAACAGATGAAGGTATTTGGGACCAAATAGCTCTGGGGACTTTCTGGTGGGCGCCTGACCATTAGATCACTTAACTACATATCTTCTAGGTTTCTCCTGCTTTTATTTGCACTGACAGTAGAAAAATTATGCAATGGCTAGCTTGTAATTGGGATAGCAGAAGTTACAACCGCACTGACAAGATGGTAAATTGCAGCTGTGTGCTTTTGACATTTGGGGTACTGTGACTGCTTGCTCTTAACTTGGCCATCAGACAGAACCATGCTTAAATGTCACACCATCACTTTAAAGTATTGCGCGTTAGTTTGCTATCAGCCTAAAACACAGACCCAGGGTAGCCATTTAAGTCCTTTTGTAATGCAACAGAAAGTCAGTGATCATCATCTACAGCTTTATTACAGTGCTGCAGTCCACTCTTATCTCTGTCGTTTCCCTTAAAAGTCCTTAGTATAATCCACGATCCTAATGTTACCCCATACTGCAGCAAAGATGTGCTTTTGTTCATTATATCTATATATTGCTGACAATATGCAGTGTGATTATGGTCAATTATAAATAAAAATGACCTCACAAATTGTGCTGCCTGGAGTTGCTAGCAATGCCATGCCATAGGTACCATAAAGCCCATACAGTTGTACACTAAAGTGATAAACCATTTTGTTCTATATCAAATACACCATAAGCTTGTAACCGTTAAATATTGTACTTTATTGTACTTATTCTTTTTTTTTTAAACTTTTTTTCATTTGTTCTTAAAGTTTAGTAAAAAAGTAAATAAATAAAAGGTAAATGAGTCAATAATCATACCAAGTTGAAGCAGCCCCAAATAAAACAATGGGAAACGTAAATCAGGTTTATGAAATATATTTGTAGTTGGTGGGTATTGTAGGAATTGCTACATACATGATGAACATGAAAGTTGACTTCATTGCTGTTTGTAATATGAAGTGCTAAGTTTAACACATCGGCACACTCGCTTCTGCTATTTCTTTCACGTAATATTTCTGCCACTTGCGATCGTGATCACACTAAAAGCTGATGTTTCCCATCTGCTACCGTGTTCAGAAGAATCATAAATGTGACCATTTAAGACTATGGTGCATCATGAATTTGTGGTGAAATTTGTGAGATACTTTTACTGAATGCTTGTTGTGGTTTGATTTAGCAGCACATGTGGGTTAAAGGCTGACTTCCTGTAAGACTTAGAGTGTCACATGCACATTAGCATACAGGGAAGCTGTAACTTGTGGTGAGATGGGGATTTTTTTAATTACTCAGGGGATTTTATTTATTGATGTTTTCCATGGCTACAAGTTAACTACAGAAAAATGTATGGAATCATTATTGTGGCAATGAGTTCACTGTCATGTTTGGTGTGATTTAAACTTTGTGACATGGTATATTATCCCGTTGGAAACAGCCTTCAGGAAATGGGTACACTGTGGCCATAAAGGCTGTTCTTAGTTGGTACAATGATTCCCAGACTGTGCCCCCAGAAACACTACCATCTTGATATAGGTAGTATGGCTCTAGTCTGTGATGCAGTTGAGGCTATCATTCAAATGTCGGTGCAGAAATCGAACAGTTGTTTTCTGAGTTTTTTTTTTCCTACCCTAATTTGGAATATTCATTTGGTTTGACTAATGTCTGTGGATTGTAGTTAGTGTGTTTAACTATAAAGCCGTTAAACATCATGCTACAAGTCCTGGAAATTATGTTACTGCTAAAAAAAAGCATGTAGCTTTACAGTTTTTCTATTTTGACTGAAGTAAAGGTGAGCTGTCGTCTGTCTTATTTCGTCACTGTGAGATGCTGGCATGTGGTACAGCTTACATGTGTCGGTGTTGCTGTGGTGACTTCAGAAAGCTATTACTCATTACTATAGAGCTGCGGTTGTTCGTAAGACGAGGAAAGGGCAAATATCTGAGTCTGAGTGCATCTATACCCGAAACTTGCAGCAAAACGAATGCAGCTCAAGTAAATTACAAACAAAAAAGAGAAAATGGTTAAGTTACTTCAGTTGCTGTTAAAGTGTAAGCAGTTATTTTGCTGGTGGTGATGGTGAGAATGAAACACTCAGTTTGAGGCTTTTAAAATGGGTTTTCCCTAACAGACTCTCTTATATACTGTCTGTGGCACCGTCAGTAACATGGGCTTCATCACTTGAAGAAACACATACAGAATTACATTTCTGTATGTGTTTTGGTGACATGTTGTATAGGGCATTTATCTGTATTTTAAGAATTTTTCTTTTTTAGACAAAAAAAACAAAACAAAAAACGACTAAAGCAAATGAAGGTTAACTATCAAATGTTTCTTTGTAAGATGGAGCTGTGATATTTCTTTTCCTCTAGTTAAGCTCTCAACTCTTTGATACTCAGGATAAAAGTATTCTTTTTATGGTATACCTGGGTTATGTCCTAATTTATTTAGGCATTATGTATGTTGGAAAATTAAAGTACTGAGGGCAATGATATAATTTTGAGATTGACCTCAAGATAAGCTCTTTTCACGAAAATCTGGGTTTTACATGTGTTTGCATGCATTGTCCTTGAACCTGGTTTAGTTATTTCGTTGCTTCTAAGTCAATACGGTGGTACCTTTTTTAAAACATTTCCCACTGTGTGTTGAATGCATTAAACTTCTGTGGGTTACAGCTGATGCTGTTATTACTATTTCTGTAATTTTAACTAAAATACTCTAGATGATTTTTGTGTATGGTTTAATTGAAGTTGCGAAGTGTTCACATAGGATATGCCAGCAGTTGGCTATCAAATGCTCCTTCAATTACATATATTAGCCTAACAGGGCTGTTGTCCCGCCTTAAAGTGCATGGCCCTCTGTCCTCCTGTCTTATTATTTATTAGAAACATGCGTGCAAATGCATGTTTTTTTAATCATTTAGAATTTTAAACACTATTGTAGTTTTATCAGTTTTATGTGTCCCGCTTTTAATATAAAATATGATGGTATGTGATGATGTTTCTCACCATTATTCACCTATACCCTTCTTGATTCCCAAAAGTCTAACAGTTCCGTTTGATTTTCAAATATAAGCTCACACCCAGTTACCCGTGCACATTATAAACCTGTAGGTAGGGAATCGGTAGAAAAGCACTGTAATGACAGAGAGGCTCCTTTGTTAAGATGCACGTGCGTATTACAGGAGACTAAGCTCGTGCTGTGTGAGCACTTTGCTTCACATGGAGAGTAACTGTGTTGTGGAGCTGGGGAGCTGAGACCCTGATGCCACTGTAATCCTGATGATTACAGAGAGCACACATTCTCTGTGAGGGCTGATCACAGAGCACTGGACACAGCAGCACACACCAGTCACTTCACAGGAGGTCTTTGCGATGTGCGGACATGTGTCTGTGAGGGAGAGACAGACAGAGAGAGCTAGAGTATGCAGCAAGCACATTCATCTTGCATGAAGTTAGGTGTGTGTCACTTTTTTGTGTCACTTGTAAAACCCATGCACTGCGCTGGTATTCTTCACTGAGTGGCTAGAGGCTGCATTTAGGAACGCCGTTACTTCTCGTGATGTTTCCTAATACTCTGGAGCCCTACAGGTATGAGCTTCAAACAGGCACGAGACACCTCTGTCTCCATCCACACAGCAGAGACTGGGACTAATCACAGCGGGCGCCACACACCTCAGGAAGGTAGCAATTTTCCATCATTACCGTTAAATCCTGCTTAAAAGAACCGGATTCCACAGGCCTAATTACAAGGTGTTAATAATAACAATGTAATGACAGTCATTTTAAAGCCTGCCCAAAACCATAATCCATCGCCCAACTGACTCTCACATTTAAGTGTGTAACTGCTGTGTGATGTCTGAATTTTGAAAGCACCATGATTGTTATTGATTGCCATTGTGATTACTCCAACAGTCGGTGTGGCAGGGTCTGCGCGTTGGGGCTTGAATTAGGAGCATCGTCAGCTTTTGTCAAATGGAAATGCAGCTCTACAGACAGACGCTGATGCTTGAAGACACGGCAAGCCAATCTACCAGCCTAATTGCTGTACGGGACAGAGCTTAGCAGGCAGGGAATCGATTTACATATATTAGTAAGGTTTTGTATTCGGCCTCTGTCTCATTTAAAATGATTCTGCATTAATTCAAGACATCAAGCATGACTATGTGCAAGCTTTTTCAATGTTAACTAAGGGTATGCAGTTTGCAGAGTGAAAGAAATACAGCCAGGAAACAATCTTCCACCATGGTAATTACTGCTAAATGAGGCTGATGCGAAGCTGACCTGCTGTCTGGTTAGGGGTGTGGCAGAGTGCCCTAAACACAACGTCCAATCACAAGTCTTCCCCCAAACCCTGGGATCAAGACTCATCATTGGCTGAAAGTCCCAAATGCACGCCAGACTTTTTCCAGCACTAACTCTGTCAGCTTTGTGACAGCTTAAGAGAAGCTACTCCAGATTCCTCTCTGACCGGTCTCATTCTGGGACCAGAAAAGTGTCTTATGGATTGTACTTAAATTCTAATACTGAAAAGAAAGAGAAGAAAAAATGTCTGCGTCTGGGGACTCAAGAAATGAGTTTTCCACAGAAGAGGATGCAGGATCAACGCAGCTGAAGCTCGGGCGCATGGCACAAACATCCTGTCTTCCCTTCAGCGTTGAAGCTCTCATGTCGGAGACGAGGCCGCTGGCTGTGACCAGCAAAGAAAAGGGAAATTATGATTTGAAGGAGGATGAGGCGCAGCGGACAGATGAGTGCACACAAAACTTAATATCTATTAAATCAGAGCCACTGGAACAACATGAATTTCCCTCTTGGATATCCAGCTCCATTAAGATGTCTACTCCCCCACGTAAGTCATTTTCCAATCCAGTTTTATTACTAGTTAGTGGTTCAGTTTTGAATCAGGGTTTGTTTTTTTTTTAAAATCAGGGTCTTCGAGTACTGTAAGTCATCCAGTTTAAGCTTTTGTAATGCAAATGTGTAAAGTTGGAGGAAAAGTCCCACAGCTGGCAGCACAGTTTTTATGCATAATTAATACTGAATCAATAGACAAATCAAACATTTTTGACAGAACAAGAAGGAGTAATAAAAAGAGAAATATATTGATTTGTTTTTAAGAATTTTGCATAATAATTTTTCTACTCACCAGTTTCACATTGTTTAAAGATAATCATCTTGCATTATTTAAAATTTTAGATAGTGGTAAATACTCTAGGAAGCAGGATACAGGAGAAGCGTGGCTTTTCCATCAATATTGCTGTCCATTAATTTTCTGATCATTACTTTTCCTGTTTAGTCATTTGGTGTTAAACCACTGAAAAGGAAAGAATTAAAGGTCTGTTTGTCCAGCTTTGACAGCTGATTTAGTTTCATGTTTTCCATATATCCTGTAGGGCAGCTTAGTCCGGCAGTCTGCTCATTGAGGAAGCACAAAACCAACCGTAAGCCTCGTACTCCCTTTACCACAATGCAGCTTCTGGCCCTGGAGAGGAAATTTCGTCAGAAGCAGTACCTGTCCATCGCCGAGCGGGCCGAGTTCTCCTCCTCACTGTCCCTGTCCGAGACCCAAGTCAAGATCTGGTTTCAGAATCGACGGGCCAAAGCCAAGAGGCTTCAGGAGGCTGAAGTAGAGAAACTCAAACTAGCAGCTGGTGTAGGCTCCAAAGCTGTCTTCTACCCAGGATACTCATCCTTGGGTTTTCCCCTGCACGCTGGTTCGGCAGGGCTCTATGGACTGGGCTACTCATATGGCCGCACCCCTGTTCTCCCTGCTGCACATCTGGCTATGTACGCCTCACAGGTCGGCTACAGCCTTTTCCACCTCTCCTGAGATGAAAAAGAAATATACAGACAGATTGTGCTAAAAGGGATGACAAGAGTGTATCATTAAATCATGCACCTTATGCAAAACTTGTTTGCATGTGACCTGAAGTGGACTTTAAGCTTCATTGTTTGTCTTAAGAAGGATTTACAAGTGTTCTGCTATTTGCAAAAGACTATGGAAGGATACAGCATCCCGAAGGTCCCTCTTTGCCATTTGCAAACATAATACCAGAATACATATTGTTCAGATTGTCTTTTCTGCCCTTTTTCTAAAGTGTTTCTCACTTGTTACCCTTCAACATGCAGGGATATTTCACTGCACCTTTAAATCATTGAATACTCAAGTCACACATATTTATTTGTAATAGTTTTAGAGTCACATACTTGATGTTACATATCTTCATTTTCATTAGTTAATATTTTATGTATATGATATTAAATTGAGATCCTTAGCACGCCCCCTCGTTTGCTGTCTTTATTTGTGGCCTGCATACAACACAAGGTAGAATTGGTAACCTGGTGCGGTTACTTTAATGCAGTTGTCTGCTTCTTTTGATGTGGTCTTCTGTTCGTACTCAAATTGTGTTTAGTTCTTTGTTTGGTGGTCCATCTGCTTCTGAAATTCAGTGGCCTCCTTTTGTTTACCACACATGCAGGAAGAGGCTCTTTTCTTCTCATCTCGTTTAACACGCCTCATATGCTTTCTTCTACAGAAATGTTAAGGTCAGTGCAAAATATAACATATTTCAACTGCAATTACACAAAAATAACATTTCCCTCGCTGATTTCCTTCCCCTATTCTGAATGCATTGTGAGCTCTACCGTCTAACTAATACTGTCTTTGTTTCCCAGAAAGTCGTCATTATATCATTATTTCTTTTTCTCACTTATGCTGTTTTGGGTGTAAATGATCTTGTAAAAAGATCAATGCGTCACGAGAGATTTTAACTTTTGATCATAAATGGTTCAGTTCCATTCTGTATGAAAGTGATCCTAGCTGCTTTATTGCTATAGAGAGGCATCATAAACTTCAACTTTTGGCAAGAATTTGGAGCATTTAGCATCTTTATTTTGGCCTAAAAGCAGCGCTGTAATCTTAAATCCCTAAAATGTGTTATGTCTTGTGCTCTTTTGCTGTTTGGGCTCCAAACTATTATGCAAGGAAAAATATGCTTTTTATTTATTTTTAACAATATCTTGAATTTCTGCATTTATTTTTCAGGGACTCTTTGATATAAGAAACTTGTGTGTGACCAATCAAACAAACTACTCAAGCTATTCACTTTACCAATGTGCTTCAGGGATTTGCACTTCAAAAATGAAAGCACGGCATAAAAACTACAGCTGCCAGCTAATCTCTAGCATTAAGAATAATGAAGTAGCAATTTCTATACATGGGTGTATATACAGCGGGGTGGTCCAAGGGAAGAGGTGTTGCACTCTTTAATGAATATTTATTCAGCCAAATTTCCCCCTAAAGATGAGAAATTATATAAACAAAAATGAATGCTTTCAGCAAATAGCACGTCTCACATTGTCTTAATTGTAAACATGTGTTTTCATATTGCTCTTGGATCTCACAGAGGTAGAGATTTATTTGCTTGATGTGAGCCTTATTTTTAAACTGTATACTTTAAATGAACTCTCTCTGTGAACTTTCTAACACAGCATTATAGCAGGCTGTCCCTTTGCAGCCTGTAGTTTAATTGCGCTTGTCTCAGAGTTCTGACTCCAAAACTCTGTGAAATTATATGTGCAGACTCAGTGATAACAGAACGGGGCATTACATGGTCTCTCTGTCTCTGTGCCTCTTTCCTTCACCAAACTTGGAGAAGTCTTGTTACCATTAGCACATATTTCACAGTCCATTTGCTCCCCTCCATTTTGAAATTAAACCCGGCATTAAGCTGATAGGAAGGCCCTTAATAGCGTTGACTGGCCACAGTCTCCAGTTTCAAATGTTTTCAGCGTGAAACTTAGGCAGAAGAAATTATCACAGCCCATTTGAGATCGGATAAAGAAACAGAGACGTTATGTTTTATAATGAATAGATACATTAACAGTAATCATTATAAACACCAAATGTAAATGAAAATCGCCACAAGATAGATGTGCAAATTTGACAAAGCATGATGTTATTTTCATGGAAATGTGCCTTGAGGGTTATTTACATTCTTACAAAGCTAATTTGAGTTTCTTGGGTAATTAGCGAGGGCTCGGGTCATACAGTCTTTCTAATATCCTCAGCCAAGAGAGCAAAGGGTCAAACACTTCACATGTTAAAACAATACTCACATATTTATATATGCATTGAACTTTTCACTGAAATACTCTTTTTTTTGTATTAGAAATTTAAAGGAACCTACATTTACAATTGCTTTAACCCACCGCTGTCAGTTTTACCCTTCATAGTTTACATTTAAGTGTGTTTGGAAGACTTTTTTTAGAGTCGGTATGAATAAGAGAATATGAATACAAGGGACACATCTGACAACCAAACAACCAATAACTCTGATGATGCACTGGTAGACAAACAAGACTATAACCTCTAAAGGTCTGCATATTGCTTTTAATTACTTAATATTTTTGTGAAGTAAAATCTAATGGTCAACATCCCCCTGAGACCCAGTATATTCACTATGTTTAACACTATGTTCTTTCAGTTTAACAAAACAAGTTAAATTGAAAGAACCTCTTTGAATTTGTCTTTCAATTTCAATTCTTTTACATATCAGGACATATAAAATTAAGCCAAAACGCAGCAATGATCTTTAAGAAGTATGGCTCGTTTGGAAGGATTGCCAGAAGAAAGCCTTTCGTGGTGGGGGGAAAAACAAATGGCAAGACTTCTGAAAAAAATGTTCAAGCAATGTTTGGACAGATTAGACTAAAGTGTACATGTTTGGCCATAATGCACAGCGCCATGTGTGGCAAAACCCAAACAAAGCATATCAGCACAAACATCTCGTATCAACTGTCAGACACGTTGGTGGGGCGGTAATTCTTTGAACTTGTCTTACTGCCACAGGATCTCCGTACCTTACAGTTATTGAGTCAACCATGAGCTCCTTTGTATACCAAAGTGTTCTAGAGTCAAATGTGAGGCCATCTGTCTGATAGCTGATGAAGCGCGAGCTGATTTGATGAGCTCAAGCACAGGAAGAATTCTACTGCATGGCTGAAATGGCTGAACCAGAGAAGAATCAGGGTGTTGCAATGGCCCAGTGAAAGTCCAGACCTCAGCCTGACTGATATTGTGTGGCACTACTCTAAGAGAGCTTTGCATAAACCTGCCCACAAACATCAATGAACTGAAACAGCGATTTATGGAGTAATGGACCCAAATATCTCCACGGTGATGTGAGAGACTGATAAAGTCACACAGAAAACACTTACTCCAAGGTAATCCTGCCAAAGGTGGTTCTACATGTTATTAAATCGTGCTGCTTCTGAACTTTGGCTTAATCTTTCATAAGAAGTAATGACATGGTGTGGTGTGCCATCTGTTATTTCTCATCTGAGGTTGTATTTAAGAAGTTTAGATCCTGGTAAGATTTAAATGATTGATCACGATTAAGTAAAACCTTAGGACTATCAACAAACAACACCTTGACTGTGTCAGCAAGTCACTGCATACAATAGGTGTTGTTACTTGAACCTAATATTCTTGCAGCTCTGCCAGAAATCCACTAGGTGTAGCAGCTTTCCATCTATTGCTGCTCATTGAAACCAACAACACCAAACAGTCCTTCTGATTCTAATAACAATATCAGTAAATTCATTCTCGGCATTTAGGATAATTTTTAATAGTTTTGGTTGATGACAAATCTTCTTGGATAGAAAATGGCATGTTATGTAACTGCTGTTAGATAATGTCTTTTTAATTCATCATGAGTAACCTGGTAAATAAAAGATGAAACTCTTCTGTGTTGTTCCACTGTGTCTTTAGTAAAATGCACAAGTTTGGGCTTTGGGGATTTCTAGAGTTCAGTGTGGCAATCCTTTTAACTGCATCACTGTTGAATTTGATTGAGAATAAGTGGCCTTCCCCTCCACACTTTTATTTTGACAGATATAAGCAGTAATAGGCATTTGTCTAATTATACCTATTAAGCAGGTCCAGTACTGTGCAAAAAGTCTTTAGCCATCCGTCACTTCTTTAACTTTAAAAAAAAAAAAAAAAAAAAAAAAATTCAAAGGTCTTTATCAGCAGTTCTTTAGGATTTCTGAAGGTCTTTAAAACTGTTTGGACTTTCGGCTGATTTTTCTTTGTAACTGACCATTTTCAGAGGAATGTATTTGTTTTTTTTGTTTAAGTCACTTAGCACTACCCTATGAATGATTCATGCATAAAAAGGCACCTAACTGTTGTGTCTGCACATAGGAGATGACTTAGCAAAGACGACTTAGCAAAGAACCAATCTGATTTTGTAAAATCGTTTTTTTTTACCAGCAATCTGTCAAAAAAAGAAAAACACATAATGTGTTCCCATTTATTTAGCTGAATCTAAGAAAAATGCCAACAATAACAGTTTGACAGGCACAAAATATCATTCTTATACCAAAAAGATGATCCTCAAAAAGCTATTAGCTGAAACCTTGCCATATCTTGGCAGTGTCTGCAGTGTGTGCTCAAAAGATTTTGAAAACTGGAAAGGGGAGGACAGAAACAGAAGTGGCAGGCCTAAAGAGCTATATATAGCAAAAGAACAGTATCTGTTACTTATATCCTTAAGAAATAGGAAAAATCCAGCAAAGACTTGACACAGAACCCAAGAGATGCATGTAGACCTTCAGTTGATCCATCCATTGTTTGCAGAAGGCTCATCAGAAAAGGTCTTGGTGGCTGTCAAGAAGCCATTCTAAAGGAAGGGAAACAGGGAGAAAAGGCTGAGGTAGTAGTATAAGTAATATAAAAGGAAGGTATATTACAACAATCTCATGACAGAGAATGGAACAAAAGGTAGCAGACATCCAAAGAAGAGCTTTCAAGAAGCCCAGAGAACTATTCCTAAAGACTAACTAAAGAAATTAGATGGAAGTGGCCTAAGAGACTTCAGGATGTGTTAAAGAATAAAGGTGGTCACACCAAATATTGTTAGAATTGTATAATGTATGCATGTTTTTGCCTTATTATATATCAATTTATGTTTGCACGTTTCAGTAAATTGCTGCACCTATTTCCCATTTTTTCTAGAAAAATATAAAGAAATGAGGGGTAGCTAAAGACTTTGGCACAGTACTGTATTAAACATGGCTGCAAATTTGGTAAAAATCTGTTTTAGGCTAAATGAAGCAGTAAGATCCATTCCTTAAAAAAAGAAGAAACCGTAATTTGGCATTTCTCCCTGCATCTCTCCTCTGCTGTCTTTGCCTGTATGGCAAACTGAAATCCAAGATCAACATTTTAAGATTCATTTGCGCACTCAATCCTGGTATACAGTGCTTGCTTCACTGCACACGAGAAAAACACACAAATGTAAGGATCACTTCTCAGGAGGGAAGCAGAAATGCGAGCTATGACAAACATAAGAGGGGTGGGATGGAGGGGAGAGAGTGTGGTGATAATTTTTGATTTTGGTACAAACCTTGCAGGTCAGGGGAGTTAAAAGCATAGCTTGGTGTCCCTAAGAGCTCAGTACGCTTCATGTGAAAAAAACACAAGCAAACCAAGAAAACATTTCACCAATTTGACAACACGTGGAGCATTTAAAAAGAAAATAGAGATAGCACAGTGTAGCACAGACTGACACTAAACAGAGATGGACACGGTTAAGGCATGACTGTCGGTGACTCATGCAGCTACTGACACTGATCACATGATGTCTTTCTGTATTTTCAGTGCATTCCTATATCTGGTTGTGTTGTTTCACTTGAATACTTTGCGGGTGTTGTCAAATCCCTGAATATTTTTGATCCTGTTTTGTGTATTTTTATCAGTTTTCTTTAAAAGTTGGGGTGCATGCACTCAGAGTCACCGCACACTGGCACTTGTATTGTTCAAAGTGCAGTGAAAGACATGGCATGCTTTTATCTTGTCTTCAAAGCTTGCTGGCAGGTGTTTCCCTGAACAACCCCGCTCTATCCTCCATCTTTGCCGTTCACTCTTAGGTTCTCGTCTGCGTCTCTGAACACTTTTTTGTCCTCTGCTTTACTGCCTCCTTTTCTTTTTCAGTCCTGGTGTACGATGATGCAGTCATTGTGTAATTAGACTCCCATTCACTTGCACAAACTGTGGCTTAGATAAACTAACAAGTTCAGAAGTTCTTTATCAGTGGAACTTGATCTTAACTAAAACACACATGCACACAAACACACACAGAGGCAGACCTTGTCCTATCCTTCCAGTAATTCCACCTCTAGCACTTTGTGTCTTTTGTTTCGTTCTTTCAGCTGGTTTTCAAGAGATATCGCCCCCAAGCAGGTTTGGCCAAACAGGATGACCTATTTAAACATAAAGGAACACCTAAAAGCTTTGGCTTTAAGGTTATAAGACAGAAAGCTTCTCATGGGTTATGACTGTTTTTGTGACGATCTGGGGCATACAACAAGACAACCTAAAAAGTAATTAAAAATGAGACAAAAAAAACCTCTAGGATATTCTTTTTATATATATTCAACTTAACCTTAAACATATTCCTTTTTTCACCTTGGAGCTTTTTTTCTCTGCTGCTGTGCATTTTTTCCCAGGTTATCGTTGCTCTTTCCCTCCTTATAAAGCAGCAGCCTGATGTTTTGTGTCCTGACACTGTTTCGTGTAGGTCTTCTGCTTTCAAGCCCCAGCTCTCTTTTGAAGCACTGAGGTGAACAAAGCTGGAATCAGCACTACAGTTGTTGACCTTTGTAAAGAAAGAACAGCACAACCTTCTGTGTTTGTTGAAAGTTTCGTATCGTATTCGCACATAGATTACAAAGTGTTTTTCTCCTCATTTGTTTCACTGTAAGCCTACGACATGCTGTGCGTCTAAGATTAGATTATTTTGTTTCCTCTGAAGTAACTCTTGCAGATAGGACACACTAATGTCAACTGAATTAGCATCTCCCAGTGACATCCATACATTGCCCCGTGGGAGGTTTGTACCCCGTGTCTGAGCCTTTTTAGAGCAGTGACATCTTTAGCCTTCACCATTGTCTGTGTTTCCTCACAGATCTGTCTCTCCTTGCTGTCTCCTGAGATCCTGTGACTCATAAATCTTCCCCACGGGCTCTATTGTACTAAAGGAGGCCTAGTTGCCCATCTCTTTGTGATAACTTAGTAACGCACTAGGTGTCATGACATACACAGAAACACAAAGGCTGGTTTACATATATTTAATGGTAATTATGGATAAGGGCGAGCTAGGTAGTAACTTTTTACTCTGTTTTGACTTTTGATTAAAGCAGGGATGCACATATGGCCAACCGTGACCTCTTTGACTCCTCTTTCTGTGAGTCATCAGATATCTACACAGAAGAAAAATATTTTAGCAATTACAACAGCAGTTTTTTACATGATGGAGAAATGCAGCTGTAGTAAATAAATGGAATCTATTAGTGTGGCTCTTTGAGCTTAAACTGTATGTGTAAAAATGTTCTGGTAGCAAAGTTTTTATTCAGTTTCTGTGGACCAACAGTAAAAAATAGACATTTCTATATTAGATCATCATTTAAATATTAATCTGTTAATTAGTTACTTTTGTGCAATATGAATGGGTATTGGGGAGTCTTTATCAGTAGGAAAAGCTCTTTGAAGCTTATGACAATATGTCCAAAATCTATGTCCTCCTTCATATTTTCCAGTGGGCTGGGTTGGAGTCTTTGGCGTGCCAATTCTGGCTTATGGGCTAGAAAGAATAAGCCCTTATGGTTAAAACATATTTCTCAGCTAGATAACAATGAAATTAAATCAAGCTTTTAAATGTACATAATGTTCACTAATGTAAGGGTTCACATGAAAAAATCTGACTTTGATTTTTGGTAATATATGTATATATACATATATATGTATATATATATATATACATAATTAATGAATTTAAAAAAACATGTAACATATAATGTAATTGCAATGAGGTATTTCTGTAGTCTATTGATTACTAGATAGTGGAAAGGGGGTGGGATTAAATAAGCTTAGGCTTCTTCTTGCTCCTTTTTGAACATAAAAGTTATTTGTAGTTGTGTTTGCTTGTTTTCCTTTTGTTTTGCTTTGTTTGTTTGTCTCTTTTAATTCTATGTTGTACTTTTTCAGCATGTTCAAAATAAAGATTCAATCAATTAATCAATCAATCAAAGAGTTGATCATTTGGGTTTCCATTGTCACCATTTTTTTCTCAACAAATTACACAGCGTACCTGGTAAAGATTTTCAACTGAGACGCAATATGTAATTTAGGCGTTAAGAGTAAAAGGTTTAAAAGGATAGAGAAAAAAGTGAAAAATGTAGAATTCAATTTGAGTGCGTGGCCTAAAATAATTAACTAAAATGTTTTGTAGACTTACATTAAAAAAATAAATACAAATTCAAAAGTCATTCATGAGTCATTCTGCAAGCCTTAGATGGCAGGAGAAGTAAAGATAAGGAGATAAGGCTGCCACAGCCATGTCTCTGATGTAATGGTTTTATGGAAACTTGGCAGACTTCAAAATCCAACTTAGAGTAATTTGGACCATGTGGGCAGTAGTAAAACATCACGAAAGGACTGTGAGTAGTGTGTCCTTGTTTTTTTTATCTACAATTATTATTAAAAATGTACACATATGCTAGCTGTAGTCAGGTCACTGGTCAGTCTGGTAGTTCATATAATGAGGCAAGCATGGTTGGGGATTCACATATTGAATTATTGATGGACAGTAGGTGGTCTAAACAGGAGGGGAGACTTCAATCTGGGACAATTAAAGACGACCGATGCAGTCCACAGAAAAACCATTCATCTCCACTTCCTCTCCCCGGTGTTCATACAAACCATTTAAATACAGATGCTTTGTTTATTCTATTCTTTCCGTATAGGAGTCTTATTACATTCTTGTTTACACAGTAAGCCCTGACGTGGCTTACAGCAGGTATATGGGTTAAAGTCCCATTTGGTGAGCTGGTGAATTGTTTGGGATTTTCTACTTTATTCTCTGTCATGTTGCTGCTGAATCACAGAACAGATGGCTGAGGTAGTCTCTCCTATGGGAACTTCATTTCACTTCTTAGTAATAATAAAATCATGCTCTTTGGTAGATGCCATCGACATCCTGTTAGCCGTCCTCTCCTGTCTAAATTTATCTTGTAATAAGGTAAATGAAGGTGAGAGAATATCCTGAGTTTTCAGGGGGCTGGAGTGCAATGTGCCATTAAATATTTACGTGAAAGGGTTAAAGCATTTTATGGTACTCGGATAGGACCAAACGAAGGCTCTGCAATCGTTGTTCCCACAATCCCCCAGCTGTGCCGCTCTCTTTATATGTGTGCGCACATTTGTTTATGCTCGTGTGGTCCCATCTGAACTTTCCAGAGGGTAAAAGAGCCTCCTGCTGCGCTTGACAAGTCCTTTCTTAAAATAGACAAAATTGTGTCCGCTGTCTGCTTCCCTCCTATGGAATTAAAAAAAAAAAAAAAAGCACAGTTGCACAGCCATCGTACCATCACACTGCAAAAATAAATGTTTGACATGCTTCTATTTCTGGCCCATCTGAGCGAGACTGTGTTTTCCTGACTCTTCTCTTTGGTCATATCTTGTACTCAGTTCATTATTAATCCTGGTGTCTTGATTCAGTCACTGCATAAAATATTGTGTGTTTTAAAAATACTACTACAG
>NW_024582380.1:3392634-3394736 GCF_018398535.1 Haplochromis burtoni
TATATTGCCAAGTAGCGATGAGTAAAACTTGCATTTTCAAACTCCAATTAAATGATTGAAAAAAAGAACCCTGTGATCAAATAGAACACATTTGCTCCAGTTATGGAGGTTAAAGCAGAAAATGTTTGCACAAGTTCAATATGATCTCACCCCTCTGTCTATACACCACTGTATTAGTGAAGACGATAACATTTTATGGTGGCGGTATTGTACTAAAGCATAAACGACTCCTCGTTTACCCTGACCAGCATATGGATCCGGATCAACTAAGTTAACACAGATACAATAAAAGCCACTTATTTTCTTTCTACGATTAACTCTTTACTTCTTTAGCCCTGTAATTTTCTCTCTTATTATAGACCTTGCCTCAATCTGCTCCCAGTTTCTTCTTTAATTCTCAAACCGTCTTTTCATCTCGTTGTCCTTATCTCCCTCCCCCCGTACTCCTCCTTCCTGTTCTTTCTGTCTCTCTCTTGGGGATGTTTGTTCAGCTTGTCACAGTGCCATCGCTCGAGTGGGATGTCTGTTGCTGAGTGGTCGCCTGTACTGTCCTCCCGCTCTGTTAATCTCCTTTTCACATGCATAGAGCAGGACTTAAAATTTATGCCTGGCATTACATTCATTCGGGTTGTTGTTTTTCATCCCCTTACCGCGCTATTCGTTTTTTGTGTCACATGCATGACAATATATATAATATATATACAACACTCATATTTATATAATTATCATAATAACTTTTTTTGCTCAGCCATTAATTCAGTCATTCCTTTAAAATATTGTCATTCATACTTCACATTTTATCAGGTAATACATTGACTCTTGAAAACAGTTTAAATAAGCTTTTTCGTGTTGCTTTGTGCAGTTCATTATAGAGCTTCATTATAGGCTTTCTTTCCTTTATACATACTTAATTATGATGAATAATAAGGTTATTATTAAGGTTAAGGTTAATAAGGTTTAATACAAAAATTTTAAAATCAAAGCTGACTGCCCCTCCACTTCTCCTTAAGGTTACTATTACAGCTGCTGTAACAGTGACCTTAGTAATGAGTAAACTGAACTAAATGTGTGAAATAGTGGAGAACCCCTTTAATTGCCAGCGAAAATCTAAAAACTATAAATAAGAATGGTATGGGTCTAGAGAAATGAAAAAGTTCACAAGAAACTGGTACAATTGATGAAAATGTCAAACTATGCTGTCACTGCTTTTTTCGTGTTGCCAGATTAGAGAAACTGTGAATGAAAGCAGAAACTAGTTGCTTTCAAATGAGAGTGCATTTCTCACCACCTCATATGGGGGTTTCACTTATGTGCAAGAGTAACACATTACCCATCTGTGAAACATCTTTTCCTTTTGCAAAAGCAAAACACGTGGTTTCTTTGTCATGTAGACATAGCAAATGACTCAGTGGTTATTAGTAAAAACAGCTCATTTTACAAGCAAAATCAGAAGTGATTGTTATCTAGTTGACTTTGGAGACTAAATTTTGAGCTACATCTTATGTAACATTAACTTGCACAGCATTGTCTGTATCCATCAGGTTGCTTAATGCTTTCATTTAGTTTTGGGTTGGTTTTTTTTTTGTTTTTTTTACTTTTAACTGAAAACATTAAGATGAGTAAAGCGCTTGAAGTGTGCTTAAAGTTGGCATGCACTGTAGTTGGTGCATTACAATGTAACTTCTTTGTGGTCAGTCAAGTCCACGCGTTCAGAAAAAAACAACAAAAACAAAGAAAAATTAGCAGCACACCCATATCCATACAGACCCTCACATACTCATCCGATGACAAAATTTCCATCGTTCGGACACAAGTGGACCCTAGCGTACTTACAGATGCAGAAAGTCTATCCAGCTTACTGGAGCCTAACTACTATAGGGTAAGAGGCAGGGTAAACCCTGGACAGATTACAAGGATCACAGAGCTAACATAGAGAGGGACAGACAACCATTCACACCTGTGTGCAATTTAGAATCACCAATTAACCTAACCCCAATAAATAATAATAATGGATTGCATTTATATAGCGCATTTCGAGACCCTCAAAGCACTTTACAATTCCACTATTCATTCACTCTCACATTCACACACTGGTGGAGGCA